>NW_022436939.1:0-257524 GCF_009650955.1 Corvus moneduloides | reverse complement strand
ATTTTTGTGCCATTTTTGTGCCATTCGGTGCCATTCGGTGCCATTCGGTGCCGTTTCGGTGCCTTCGGGTGCCGCGCAGGGACCTCCGCGGGAACCCGTTCCGCTGCGATTGCCGCCTGCGCTGGCTCCTGCGCTGGATGGGCACCCGCCCCTCCCCCACCCCCCCCGAGGGCGGCGGCCGCTGCCGAGGGCCCCTCCCCCACCAGGGCACCCCCCTGGCCCTGCTGAGCCCCCGGCAGCTCCAGTGCCACCGGCACGGTAACTGGGACGGACTGGGAGGGGACTGGGAGGGATTGGGAGGGGCTGGGAGGGGATTGGGAGGGGACTGGGAGGGACTGGGAGGGACTGGGAGGGACTGGGAGGGGACTGGGAGGGATTGGGAGGGGACTGGGAGGGACTGGGAGGGATTGGGAGGGACTGGGAGGGACTGGGAGGGATTGGGAGGGACTGGGAGGGGACTGGGAGGGATTGGGAGGGACTGGGAGGGGACTGGGAGGGGACTGGGAGGGATCGGGAGGGGACTGGGAGGGGACTGGGAGGGATTGGGAGGGACTGGGAGGGACTGGGAGGGATTGGGAGGGGACTGGGAGGGGATTGAGAGGGACTGGGAGGGACTGGGAGGGGACTGGAAGGGACTGGGAGTCACTGGGATGAACTGGGATATACTGGGAGGGGACTGGGAGGGGACTGGGAGGCACTGGGGGGGATAAAACCCGTTGGGTTTAGGGTGAAAAATGGGGACTTTAGGGGTGAAAATGGCACTGGGAGGGGACTGGGTTATACTGGGAGCCCCTGGGATGGACTAGGTTATACTGGGAGGGACTGGGAGGCACTGGGTTATACTGGGAGGGGACTGGGGGGGGGAAAACCTGCCAGGTTTAGGGTGAAAAATGGCGATTTTAGGGATGAAAACGGCACTGGGAGGGACTGGGAGGGAACTGGGAGGGACTGGGGGTGTCCCTGGGGTGTCCCCGTGTCCCCAGGGTGTTCCCAGGATGTCCCCGAGGTGTCCCCGTGTGTCCCCGTGTGTCCCCCGTGTGTCCCCGTGTGTCCCCGTGTGTCCCCCGTGTGTCCCCGTGTGTCCCCGTGTGTCCCCGTGTGTCCCCGTGTGTCTCCGTGTGTCCCCGTGTGTCCCCCGTGTGTCCCCGTGTGTCCCCGTGTGTCCCCGTGTGTCCCACGCTGTCCCCAGGGTGTCCCCCGTGTGTCCCCGTGTGTCCCACGCTGTCCCCAGGGTGTCCCCAGGGTGTCCCCCGTGTGTCCCCGTGTGTCCCCCGTGTGTCCCCGTGTGTCCCACGCTGTCCCCGTGTGTCCCCCGTGTGTCCCCGTGTGTCCCCGTGTGTCCCCCGTGTGTCCCCGTGTGTCCCCGTGTGTCTCCGTGTGTCCCCCGTGTGTCCCCCGTGTGTCCCACGCTGTCCCCGCGTGTCCCCCGTGTGTCCCCCGTGTGTCCCCGTGTGTCCCCGTGTGTCCCACGCTGTCCCCGCGTGTCCCCAGAGCTGCGGCCGTTCCAGTCTCTGCCGTTCTCGTCGCTCGGGGCCGAGCCCTTCGCGCTCGGGGGCCACCCGGGGGTGGCCCTGGCCCAGCCCGCGGCCGGAGCCTGCGCCCTGCTGGAGTGGGACCAGCTCGGGGGGAGGTTCCGGGCCCCGACCATCATCAACAGTGAGAGAAAACGGGGCAAAAACGGGGGAAAACGGGGAAAACGGGCGAAAAATGGGGAAAAATGGGGAAAAATGGGAAAACGGGAAAAACGGGGGGGAAATGGGGGGAAATGGGGTGGGAGTGGAACCAGCTCGGGGGGAGGTTCCGGGCCCTGACCATCATCAACAGTGAGAGAAAACAGGGCAAAATGGGGGGAAATGGGAAAAAACAGGTGAAAAATGGGGAAAAATGGGGAAAACGGGAAAAACGGGGGGGAAATGGGGAAAAATGGGGAAAATGGGGGGAAAAGGGGTGGGAGTGGAACCAGCTCGGGGGGAGGTTCCAGGCCCCGACCATCATCAACAGTGAGAGAAAACGGGGCAAAAACGGGCGAAAAATGGGGGAAAACGGGGAAATTGGGGAAAAATGGGGAAAAAATGGGGGGAAAATGGGGGGAAATGGGGTGGGAGTGGGACCAGCTCAGGGGGAGGTTCCAGGCCCCGACCATCATCAACAGTGAGAGAAAACGGGGCAAAATGGGGGGAAAACGGGAAAAAACAGGCGAAAAATGGGGAAAAATGGGAAATGGGGAAAAACGGGGGGGAAATGGGGAAAAACAGGGGAGAAATGGGGGGAAAATGGGGGGAAATGGGGTGGGAGTGGGACCAGCTCAGGGGGAGGTTCCAAGCCCCGACCATCATCAACAGTGAGAGAAAATGGGGCAAAAACGGGGGAAAACGGGAAAAAACAGGCAAAAAATGGGGGAAAATGGGGAAATTGGGGAAAAATGGGGAAAAATGGGGAAAAAATGGGGAAAAAATGGGGGGAAATGGGGTGGGAGTGGGACCAGCTCAGGGGGAGGTTCCGGGCCCCGACCATCATCAACAGTGAGAGAAAACGGGGCAAAAATGGGGGGAAACGGGAAAAACGGGGGAAAAATGGCATAAAAGGGGGGGAAATGGAGGGAAAATGGGGAAAAATGAAGGGAAATGGGGAAAATGGTGAAAACCGGGGGAAAATGGTGAAAAATGGGCAGAAATGATGGAAAATGGGAGGGAAGTGGGGAAAAATGGGGAGAACTGGGGAAAACGGGGGAAAATGGAGGGAAAATGGCAAAAACCAGTGAAAAAATGGGGAAAAATGGGAAAAATGGGGAGGGGAAATGGGGGGGAAATGGGGGAAAATGGGGTGGGGCTGGGAAAAAATGAGGGGAAATGGGAAAAAAAGTGTGTCCCCAGTGTCCCCAGTGCCCCCAGTGTCCCCCAGTATCCCCAGTGCCCCCAGTGTCCCCAATGTCCCCAGTGCCCCCAGTGTCCCCAGTGTCCCCAGTGCCCCCAGTGTCCCCAATATCCCCAGTGTCCCCCAGTGTCCCCAGTGTCCTCAGTGTCCCCAGTGCCCCCAGTGTCACCAGTGCCCCCAATGCCCCCCAGTGTCCCCAGTGTCCCCCAGTGCCCCCCAGTGTCCCCAATGTCCCCAGTGTCCCCAGTGCCCCCAGTGTCACCAGTGCCCCCCAGTGTCCTCAATGCCCCCAGTGCCCCCAGTGCCCCCGAGTCCCCACCAGCCCCACATCTCCAATGTCCCCGATGCCCCCGCCAGCCCCGCGGTCCCTCCGACCCGCCCTTGTCCCCCGTGTCCCCGCAGGCTCGTCCCCGGTCGCCTGCCACCCGCTCCCGGTGGGTGACACCCTGCTGGTGGTGGTGGCCCAGCTCGGGGGCGGCTCCTGGGTGTGGCGCCGCTCGGGCGGCCCCGGCTCGGCCTTCGTGCGCCACCAAGCCCTGGGCAGCGGCCACCTGCGGCGTCCCCACGCCGTGGCCGCCGCCCGCCTCGGCGGCCACCTGTACCTGGGGGTGGCCGACAGCTCCAAGGGCGGCACCAGCACCGTGTTCCGCTGGGCTTCCGGAGGCTTCTACCCGCACCAGACGCTGCGGCCATGGCACCGCGACACCCACCTGGAGTTCCTGGAGCTGGGCGGGCGTCCGGCGCTCGTGGTGTGCAGCGGGCAGCGCCGGCCGCTCGTGTACCGCTGGAGCGGCGGCAGCTTCGCGCCCCACACCGACATCCCCCACGTGCCCGACGTCTACGCGGCCAAGCACTTCCGCGTCAGGGGCAGCGTCTTCCTGTGCCTCACCAGGTTCCTCGGCGACGCCAAGGTGGCCGGGGACGGGGGCACAGCGGGGACGGGTGGGGACGGGGGCACAGCGGGGTCGTGGGTGCGTGGGAAGGTCTGTTGGGGTCCATTGAGGTCATGGGGTTATGGGGGCCACTGGGGTCATGTGGTCACAGGGGGTCGTCAGGGTCATGGGGGTCATCAGAGTCATGGGGGTCATCAGGATCATGTGGTCATGGGGGTCATCAGGGTCATGGGGGTCATGTGGTCATGGAGGTCATCAGGGTCATGGGGGTCATTGCTGTCATGTGGTCATGGGGGTCATCAGTGTCATGGGGGTCATCACTGTCATGGTCATGGGTCTATGGGGGTCACCATGGGGTCCATCAGGGTCACGTGACCTCACTGATGACCCCATGACCTTGTGTGCAGGTGATGAGCTGGGAGGGCTCTGACCCAACCCGACCCATCCCAACCCATCCCAACCATCCCAACCCATCCCAACCATCCCAACCCATCCCATCCCATCCCATCCCAACCCATCCCAACCATCCCAACCCATCCCAACCATCCCAACCCATCCCATCCCATCCCAACCCATCCCAACTCATCCCATCCCATCCCAACCCATCCCATCCCAACTCATCCCATCCCATCCCAACCCATCCCATCCCAACCCATCCCATCCCAACCCATCCCAACTCATCCCAACCCATCCCATCCCATCCCAACCCATCCCAACCCATCCCATCCCATCCCAACCCATCCCAACTCATCCCAACCCATCCCATCCCATCCCATCCCAACCCATCCCAACCCATCCCCATCCCAACCCATCCCATCCCAACCCATCCCATCCCAACCCATCCCATCCCATCCCAACCCATCCCAACTCATCCCAACCCATCCCATCCCATCCCATCCCAACCCATCCCATCCCATCCCATCCCAACCCATCCCATCCCATCCCAACCCATCCCATCCCAACCCATCCCAACCCATCCCATCCCATCCCAACCCATCCCAACCCATCCCAACCCATCCCATCCCAACCCATCCCATCCCAACCCATCCCATCCCATCCCAACCCATCCCAACCCATCCCAACCCATCCCCATCCCAACCCATCCCATCCCATCCCCATCCCAACCCATCCCATCCCATCCCAACCCATCCCAACCCATCCCATCCCCATCCCAACCCATCCCAACCCATCCCATCCCCATCCCAACCCATCCCATCCCATCCCAACCCATCCCAACCCATCCCAACCCATCCCCATCCCATCCCATCCCAACCCATCCCATCCCATCCCAACCCATCCCAACCATCCCATCCAACCCATCCCATCCCATCCAACCCATCCCAACCCATCCCATCCCATCCCCATCCCAACCCATCCCATCCCAACCCATCCCATCCCCATCCCAACCCATCCCATCCCCATCCCAACCCATCCCATCCCATCCCAACCCAACCCATCCCATCCCATCCCATCCCATTCCATCCCATCCCATCCCAACCCATCCCATCCCATCCCATCCCAACCCATCCCATCCCCATCCCAACCCATCCCATCCCATCCCACCCCAACCCAACCCACCCCAACCCATCCCACCCATCCCAACCCATCCCAACCCATCCCATCCCACCCATCCCCAACTCATCCATCCAAACCATCCCAACCCATCCCATCCCATCCCAACCCAACATCCCACCCATCCATCCAACCCATCCCAACCATCCACCCATCCCATCCCATCCCAACCCATCCCATCCCATCCCAACCCATCCCAACCCATCCCATCCCAACCCATCCCAACCCATCCCATCCCATTCCATCCCATCCCATCCCAACCCATCCCATCCCACCCCAACCCAACCCACCCCAACCCATCCCATCCCAACCCATCCCAACCCATCCCATCCCAACCCATCCCAACCCATCCCATCCCAACCCAACCCATCCCAACCCATCCCATCCCAACCCATCCCATCCCAACCCATCCCAACTCATCCCATCCCAACCCATCCCATCCCAACCCATCCCAACCCATCCCATCCCATCCCAACCCAACCCATCCCAACCCATCCCATCCCAACCCCATCCCAACCCCATCCCAACCCATCCCATCCCATCCCATCCCATCCCAACCCATCCCAACCCATCCCATCCCATCCCAACCCATCCCATCCCAACCCCATCCCAACCCATCCCAACCCATCCCATCCCAACCATCCCACCCATCCCAACCCATCCCCATCCCAACCCATCCCATCCCATCCCAACCCATCCCAACCCATCCCATCCCATCCCAACCCATCCCATCCCAACCCATCCCAACCCATCCCATCCCATCCCATCCCAACCCATCCCATCCCAACCCATCCCATCCCATCCCATCCCAACCCATCCCATCCCATCCCATCCCAACCCATCCCATCCCAACCCATCCCATCCCACCCCATCCCAACCCATCCCATCCCATCCCATGACCCCATCATCCATCCCATCCCATCCCATGGTCCCACCCCATCCCACCCCACCCCCAGGTCCCATCACCCCCCGGCGCCCCCGCTGACCCCGCACCCTCCCCACGTGCAGGTGATGCGCTGGGAGGGCTCCATGTTCCGCGAGGTCCAGCAGGTGCCGGCCCGCGGCTCGCTGGTGTTCCAGCCGCTGACCCTCGGTGGCCACCGCTACGTCCTGCTGGGCAACGACTTCGCCCCGAGCCGCGTCTTCCGCCTGGGCCCCGGCGGCCACCTGGAGCCGGCCCAGGACTTGCCCGCGCCCACCCCCCGCGCCTTCGTCCCCGTCACCGTCGGCCAGCGCCACTTCCTGGTGGCCTCCAGCTTCAAGGGGGCCACCCAGATCTACTGCCACGTCACCGAGGACATCGGGACCTGAGCGGAAATGTGGGGACGGTGGCCACCAGGTCACCGAGGACATCGGGACCTGAGGGGACATCTGGGGACAGTGGCCACCAGGTCACCGAGGACATCGGGACCTGAGGGGACATCAGGGGACAGTGGCCACCAGGTCACCGAGGACATCGGGACCTGAGGGGACATCTGGGGACGGTGGCCACCAGGTCACCGAGGACATCTGGACCTGAGGGGACATCTGGGGACGGTGGCCACCAGGTCACCGAGGACATCGGGACCTGAGGGGACAGTGGCCACCATGGCATTGTGGAGATGGGGACATGGGGACAGTGGCCACCAGGTCACCGTGGATACAGGGATGGGAGGGGACATCGGGGGGACACCAAGGGAACATCTGGGGACAGTGGCCACCACGTCCCTGGGGAGATGGGGACATGAGGGGACACCGTGGGGATGCGTGGTGGTGGCTTGAGGGACGTGGGGATGGTGGCCACCGCAGCATCACGGAGCTGGGGACATGGGCACGGTGGCCACCAGGTCACTGAGGACATCAGGACCTGAGGGGACATCTGGGGACAGCGGCCACCAGGTCACTGAGGACATCGGGACCTGAGGGGACAGTGGCCACCATGGCATCGTGGAGATGGGGACATGGGGACAGTGGCCACGAGGTCACTGAGGACATCGGGACCTGAGGGGACATCTGGGGACAGTGGCCACCACGTCCCTGGGGAGATGGGGACATGAGGGGACACCATGGAGACACGTGGTGGTGGCTTGAGGGACGTGGGGATGGTGGCCACCGCAGCGTCACGGAGCTGGGGACATGGGCACGGTGGCCACGAGGTCACTGTGGATACGGGGACGTGAGGGGACACCAGGTGACACGTGGTGGCAGCTGCAGGGACGTGGGCACGGTGGCCACCGTGGCGGTGCAGAGATGGGGACAGCGGTGCCACCGCGGGGCTGCAGGGACGTGGGGATGTCCCCGTGGGCTCGGTCACCTGAGGGACGCGGGGACATCGACCGGACACCAACAGGGACCTGTGGGGCCACCCCCAGCCCAGGGTCCCCAAAGCCACCAGTGACCCAGTGTCCCCAAGGCCACTGGTGGCCTGATGTCCCCTCCTGGTGCCACCATCACTGACCCGATGTCCCCTCCTGGTGCCACCATCACCCTGATGTCCCCAAGGCCACCATCACTGACCCGATGTCCCCTCCTGGTGGCGCCATCACCCTGATGTCCCCAAGGCCACCATCACTGACCTGATGTCCCCAAGGCCACCAGCACCCAATGTCACCACTGGCCTCGTGTCCCCTCCTGGTGCCACCATCACCTCAATGTCCCCTCCTGGTGCCACCATGGCCCCGATGGCCCCAAGGCCACCAATGACCCAATGTCATCACCAACCTGATGTCCCCAAGGCCACCGGCACCCCGATGTCTCCTCCAGGTGCCACCATGGCCCCGATGTCCCCAAGGCCACCAGCACTGACCTGATGTCCCCTCCTGGTGGCACCATCATCCTGATGTCCCCAAGGCCACCAGCACCCAGTGTCACCACTGGCCCAATGTCCCCTCCTGGTGCCACCATGGCCCCGATGTCCCCAACGCCGCCATCGACCCGATGTCACCAAGGCCACCATCACTCAGTGTCACCACTGGCTTTGTATCCCCTCCTGGTGCCACCATCATCCTGATGTCCCCAAGGCCACCATCACTGACCCGATGTCCTCTCCAGGTGCCACCATCATCCTGATGTCCCCAAGGCCACCATCACTGACCCGATGTCCCCTCCAGGTGCCACCATGGCCCTGATGTCCCCAAGGCCACCAGCACTGACCCAATATCCCCTCCTGGTGGCACCGTCACCCCGATGTCCCCAAGGCCACCAGCACCCGGTGTCACCACTGGCTTCGTGTCCCCTCCTGGTGCCACCATCACCTCAATGTCCCCAAGGCCACCAATGACCCACTGTCCCCAAGGCCACCAGCACCCCAGTGCCCCCTCCTGGTGCCACCATGGCCCTGATGTCCCCAAGGCCACCAGCACCCCAGTGCCCCCTCCTGGTGCCACCATGGCCCTGATGTCCCCAAGGCCACCAATGACCCAGTGTTGTCACCAACCCACTGTCCCCAAGGCCACCAGCACCCCAATGTCCCCTCCTGGTGCCACCATGGCCCTGATGTCCCCAAGGCCACCAGCACCCCAGTGTCCCCTCCTGGTGCCACCATGGCCCTGATGTCCCCAAGGCCACCAGCACCCCAGTGCCCCCTCCTGGTGCCACCATGGCCCTGATGTCCCCAAGGCCACCAGTGACCCAATGTTGTCACCAACCCACTGTCCCCAAGGCCACCAGCACCCCAATGTCCCCTCCAGGTGCCACCATGGCCCCGATGTCCCCAAGGCCACCAGCACTGACCCGATGTCCCCTCCCAGTGCCACCATGGCCCCGATGTCCCTGTGTCCCCTCCCCCAATGACCAAACCCCCTTCTTTTCACTCTTTTTTATTCATTGTCCTTTTGGGGACATTTGGGGACATTTTGGGGGGGGGTTCAGCCCCCAAAATAAACCCGGCCCCTCCCCCCCCCCCCGCTGTCACCTCTTGGGGACACCTGGGGACACCTGGGGACAGCTCAGCACGAGCTGGCGGCTCCTGTGGAGAGACGGGGCGGGCTCAGGGTGGCACCGTCCCCCAGTGTCCCCCCAGTGTCCCCAGTGTCCCCCCAGTGTCCCCAGTGTCCCCTCAGTGTCCCCCAGTGTCCCCCAGTGTCCCCAATGTCCCCCCAGTGTCCCCCCAGTGTCCCCCAATGTCCCCCAGTGTCCCCAATGCCCCCCCAGTATCCCCAGTGTCCCCCAATGTCCCCCAATGCCCCCCCAGTATCCCCAGTGTCCCCAATGCCCCCCAATGTCCCCCCAGTGTCCCCCCAATGCCCCCCCAGTGTCCCCAGTGTCCCCCAGTGTCCCCAGGGGGGAGGGGACGCTCACCTGTCCCAGCCAGCGGTGACAGCTCCGGGGGGGGGCGGCGGCGGCTGCGGGGGAAGGGGGGGGAGGGGACACCTCAATGTCCCCCAGTGTCCCCAAATCCCCCCAGTGCCCCCAGTGCCCCCCAGTGCCTCCAGTATCCCCCAGTGCCCCCCCCAGTGCCCCCCAGTATCCGCCCAGTATCCCCCAGTACCCCCCAGTGCCCCCCAGTGTCCCCCCAGTGTCCCCAGTATCCCCCAAAGTCCCCCAGTACCCCTCCACTGCCCTCCAGTGTCCCCCAGTCCCCCCAGTATCCCCCCAGTGCCCCTCAGTGCCCCCCAGTGCCCCCCAGTGTCCCCCCAGTGTCCGCCCAGTGCCCCCCCCAGTGCCTCCCAGTACCCTCCAGTATCCCCCAGTTCCCCCCAGTACCCCCCAGTGCCCCCCCAATGTCCCCCAGTATCCCCCAGTATCCCCCAATGTCCCCCAGTGCCCCCCAGTGCCTCCCCAGTATCCCCCAGTGCCTCCCAGTACCCCCCAGTGCCCCCCCAATGTCCCCCAGTGCCCCCCAGTACCCCCCAGTGCCCCCCAGCGCCCCCCCGTGCCCCCCCACTGCCCCCCAGTGCCCCCCCCGTGCCCCCCAGTGCCCCCCAGTGCCCCCAGTCCCACCTGGCCTTGCTCCGGCACTTGCACTTCCCACCTGAGGGGACCCAAAGGGGGCGTCAGGGACCCCCCAGGGGACAGCGGGACCCAAAGGGGACAGAGGGACCCAAGGGTGGCACTGGGACCCAAGGGTGACACAGGGACCCAAGGGTGGCACTGGGACCCAAAGGGGACAGAGGGACCCAAGGGTGGCACTGGGACCCAAGGGTGGCACTGGGACCCAAAGGGTGGCACTGGGACCCAAAGGGGACACAGGGACCCAAGGGTGGCACAGGGACCCAAGGGTGGCACTGGGACCCAAAGGGGACACAGGGGTGGCCCAGGGGGTGGCCCAGGGGGTGGCCCAGGGGTGGCACAGGGGTGGCACAGGGGTGGCACAGGGGGGGCACAGGTGGCCCAGGGGGTGGCCCAGGTGGCCCAGGGTGGCACAGAGGTGACACAGGGTGGCACAGGTGGCACAGGGGTGGCCCAGGGGTGACACAGGGGTGGCACAGGGGGTGGCCCAGGGGGTGACACAGGGGTGGCCCAGGTGGCCCAGGGGGTGACACAGGGTGGCACGGGTGGCACAGGTGACACAGGGCTGGCCCAGGTGGCACAGGGTGACACAGGGGTGGCACAGGGGGTGGCCCAGGGGGTGACACAGGTGACACAGGGTGGCACAGGTGGCACAGGGTGACACAGGGGTGGCACAGGGGTGGCCCAGGGGGTGACACAGGGTGGCACGGGTGGCACAGGTGACACAGGGCTGGCCCAGGTGGCACAGGGTGACACAGGGGTGGCCCAGGGGGTGACACAGGGTGGCACGGGTGACACAGGGTGGCACGGGTGGCACAGGTGACACAGGGTGGCACAGGTGGCACAGGGTGACACAGGGGTGGCCCAGGGGGTGGCCCAGGGGGTGACACAGGGTGGCACGGGTGGCACAGGTGACACAGGGTGGCACAGGGGGTGGCCCAGGGGGTGACACAGGGTGGCACGGGTGGCACAGGTGGCACAGGTGGCACAGGGTGACACAGGGGTGGCACAGGGGTGGCCCAGGGGGTGGCCCAGGTGGCACTCACTGAGCAGGACGATGATGCCGACCACGCTCAGCACCGCGGCCACCACGAGGCCCCCGACGCGCAGCTGGCACCAGTCTGGGGGCACAGAGCGGCACCTTGGGGTGTGCCCGGGCCCTCCCAGTAACCTCCCAGTTCATCCCAGTAACTCCCAGTGCCTCCCAGTAACCTCCCAGTCCCCTCTCAGTCCCTCCCAGTTCCCCGCACTCACCATACTCGAAGGGACTGGGGGCATCTGTGGGGGGAAGGGAGGGGTCAGAGGAACCAGTACGGACCAGTATAAACCAGTACGGGACAGTATAAACCAGTATAGACCACTAAGGACCAGTATAAACCAGTACACACCAGTGCAAACCACTATGGACCCCTCCTCCCAGTGTAAACCAGTATGGACCAGTATAACCACTATGGATCCCTCCTCCCAGTGTAAACCAGTACAGACCAGTATAAACCACTGTGGACCAGTATAAACCAGTATAGACCAGTATGGACCATTATAAACCACTATGGACTCCTCCTCCCAGTGTAAACCAGTACAGACCAGTATAAACCAGTACGGACCAGTATGAATCATCCCTCCCAGTATAAACCAGTACGGACCCGTACGGACACCCCCTCCCAGTATAAACCAGTACGGACCCGTACGGACACCCCCTCCCAGTATAAACCAGTGGGGACCAGTATGCACCCCGGCCTCCCAGTAGAAGCCAGTGTGGACCCCCCTCCCAGCAAAAACCAGTACAAACCAGTATAAACCATTACAGACCTCCCCCTCCCAGTATAAACCAGTATGGCTCCTCTACCCCAGTATAACCAGTATGACCCAGGCCATTCCCAGTACAGCCCCTCCCCCTCCCAGTCCCTTCCAGTCCCTCCCAGTTTGTCCCAGTCACTCACCGGGGGGGTCCCCTCTGGCCAGGGACAGAACTGGGGTGGGGGAAGGGGGCACCAGTTAAACCAGTTTGGGGCGGTCACTGGGCCCAGTCCCGCCCAGTAACCCCTGAAATCAACCCAGTCCCTCCCAGTCCCTCCCAGTCCCCTCCCAGTTCCCTCCCAGTCCCTCCCAGTCCCTCCCATTTCACCCCAAATCCCTTCCCAGTCCATCCCAGTCGGTCCCAGTCCCTCCCAGTACCTCCCAGTATCACCAGTGCCCCGAGGCTTTCCCGCTCCATTCTGTGACCTTTGACCCCTGGGGGAGGAAGGGAAATTCCAGAGGGAACTGGGAGGGACTGGGAGGAACTGGGAGGGGACTGGGGGGGGACTGGGGGGGGACTGGGGGGGGACTGGGAGCGGGGGGTGAGTCACTGGGATTCCTGAGCAGGGCGGGACTGGGACAAACTGGGGGGGACTGGAACTGACTGGGGAAATTGGGAGGTTACTGGGAGGGCCTGGAGCTAACTGGGAGCAACTGGGAGGGACTGGGATGGACTGGGGAGTACTGGGAGGGGACTGGGAGGGGATTGGGAGGGACTGGGAGGGGACTGGGAGGGGACTGGGAGGGACTGGGAGGGGATTGGGAGGGAACTGGGAGGGAACTGGGAGGGAACTGGGAGCGGGGGGGTGAGTCACTGGGATTCCTGAGCAGGGCGGGACTGGGACAAACTGGGGGGGACTGGGGGGGACTGGAGCTGACTGGGAGGGACTGGGCGGGGGGGGGGGGAATTGGGGGGGACTGGGAGCAACTGGGGGCTACTGGGAGCAACTGGGGAGGAAGTGGGGGGTAACTGGGATGGACTGGGAGGGACTGGGGATAAGTCCGAGGTAACTGGGAGGGACTGGGGGATAACGGGAGTTACTGGGATGAACTGGGAGGGACTGGGGGGTTACTGGGATGGACTGGGGGGTTACTGGGATGGACTGGGAGGGACTGGGAGGGACTGGGGGCTTATTGGGATGTTACTGGGATGAACTGGGAGGGACTGGGGGGTTACTGGGATGTTACTGGGATGAACTGGGAGGGACTGGGGGGTTACTGGGATGTTACTGGGATGAACTGGGAGGGACTGGGGGGTTACTGGGATGAACTGGGAGGGACTGGGGGTTACTGGGATGTTACTGGGATGAACTGGGAGGGACTGGGGGGTTAGTGGGGGGTTACTGGGGTGAACTGGGAGCGACTGGGGGCCCCACTCACCTTCCCAGAGCAGCCACGGGGAACTGGAAATGGGGAGGAGAACTGGGAGGGGGCGGGGCCGGGGAGGGGGCGGGGCCACAGAGGAGCTTCGGACTGGGAGGGACTGGGGGATACTGGGGATACTGGGAGTGATACTGGGGGCGATACTGGGGATACTGGGGGCGATACTGGGGGGGATACTGGGGATACTGGGGATACTGAGGGATACTGGGAGCGATACTGGGGATACTGGGAGCGATACTGGGGGGGATACTGGGGATACTGGGGGATACTGGGAGCGATACTGGGGAGCGATACTGGGGAGCGATACTGGGGAGCGATACTGGGGATACTGGGAGCGATACTGGGGGCGATACTGGGAGCGATACTGGGGGATACTGGGGGATACTGGGAGCGATACCGGGGGATACTGGGGGATACTGGGAGCGATACCGGGAGATACTGGGAGCGATACTGGGGGATACTGGGGGATATACTGGGGGGCACTGAGCCAGACTGGGAGCAGTACTGGGGATACTGGGGGATACTGGTCCAGACTGGGAGCGATACTGGGGATACTGGGCCAGACTGGGCCAGGAAATGGGGAGGACTGGGCCATACTGGGATAAACTGGGAGTGATGCTGGGCGATACTGAGGCAAACTGGGGGTGCTGTGAGTGATACTGGGGGATACTGGGATATACTGGGAGTGATGCTAGGGGATGCTGGGACAAACTGGGAGCACTAGGAACACCGGAGGGCACACTGGGATGGACTGGGACATACTGGGGGACACTGGGAACGCTGGGGAAGGACACTGGGTGGTACTGGGAGGGACTGGGGGGAACTGGGGAGTACTGGGAGGCACTGGGGCTGTACTGGGCTGTACTGGGAGGGACTGGAGGGGTGGAACGCGCTGTTCCCGCCTCTGCCGCCTCTCATTGGTCGAAGCTCCCGCCCGTCACCGCCGGCAGCCAATCAGCGCCTCGGGACGGGGCCTAGGGGCGGGGACTGGAGGCGGCGCCATTTTGCTCACTTTTAGCCTACAATTCCCGTCATGCCCCGCGGCCCCATGGTGGCCTAATGGAGCCGAGCCTACAGCTCCCGTCAGGCACCGCGCCCCCCAGAGCCCCCTTTCCCGGCTCCATGTGCCCCATAAGCGTCCCCCAGACCCTCCAGGACCCCTTAGCGCCCCCTCAGAGCCCACTCGGGACCCCCAACTGCCCCCAACCACAGAGCTGTCTCCTAACGCCGCTTCCGGGACTACAGCTCCTATCATGCACCGCGGTAGCTGGAGAGCGCCATTACCGCTGAGCCTTCAGCTCCCGTCATGCTTCGCGGCCCATAGAGTCTTATGGCGCCCGGGCCTTCATCTCCCATCATCCTCCGCGGCCCCCGTTCCGCCCCTACAAGTCCCGTCGTGTTCCGCGCCCCAGAGAGACCCGCCAGAGCCCCGCAAGTGCCCGCAGGGGCTTTCCGAGCCCATGGACTCCCCGTAGGTGCCCCCTGTGCACCCACAATTGCCCCCTTAGACCCAAAAGTGCCCTCCCGAGCCCTCAAGCGCCCCCTTACAGCGACTTCCGGGACTACATCTCCCACCGTGCCCCGCGGCCTCACTGAGCGCCATTATACCCGCGCCTCCAACTCCCGTGATGCCCCGCGGCCTCATTGAGCGCCATTATACCCGCGCCTCCAACTCCCAGCATGCCCCGCGCCCCATAGAGCCCCGTTAGAGCCCCCAAAGGGACCCCAAATTCCCCTCCCTGACCCCCAAATTCCCCCCCCGGATCCCAAACTGCCCCTCAGGATCCCTGAGTGCCCCCCCCAAGTGTCCTCCCGATCCCCAAGTCCCCCCTAAATCCCCTCCCCAGTCCCAAAACCGCCCCAAAACCAGGACGGACCCAATGATCTCCTCGGACACCGAAACTGAGAGACCCCAGAGCACCGAAACCTTTAATATTCAGGTCACCTCCTGAAGCAGGATAAAGATTTTCCCCAGGAAGCCGCTCGGGATGTTCGCGAAGCCAAACAAATCGCTGCCAGGCGTTCGGGGGCAGCTCCACGCGCCTTTGGGGCCGTTTCCGACACTTCCATGGGGTTTTTTTGGGGGCACTTTGGAGCCACCACCTTTTCCCGGCGTGGATTTCATCGTGAAAATTTCGCGAGAATTGTTCTTTCCGTCGAATTCTTCCTCCTCCTGGGAATTTTTCCTCTCTCCCCGCCGCGTTTCGGTTTTATTTCCTTTCTCCTCCTTCTTCCTCTTCTCCTCTTCCCGGGGGTCTCTCGTGGCAGGGATCCTTCCGGGGCTCTCGGGATCATTCCGGGGCTCTCGGGGCCATCTCGGGGGGGTTTTCTGCGCTCCCTCAGAGCAGGGCCCGGCCCCGCTGCGTGAGCAGGACCCCGAAGCGCCGCTTCAGGGCCAGGCGGTGCCGGGAGAATTTATCATCGGGGGAGAAGCGGGCGGGGTGAGCCGAGCGTGTGGGGACCCCGTCCGGAGACACCTTCTGCGAGGGGCAGCGGCTCAGCGAGACACCGGCAGCACCCCCAAATCCCCCCGGATCGCCCCCAAATCCCCCCTCGAGACCCCAAAATTCCCCCCAGTCCCTCCCCAGATCGGCCCCAAAGGCCCCAACTCCCCCCCACAGGACCCCCAAACCGCCCCGCACCGCCCCCAAACGCCAGCCTGGAACACCCGAGCACCGCGGGGCTCCACAAGGGCCCCCCAAACTCCTCCGAGCCCCCCCAAAACCCGCCCGTACCCGCAGGGTGTAGACGCGCTCCCCGCGCTCGTTGTTGTAGCACTGCAGGAACATGGCGGCAGCCCAGGCACACCTGACCGGAAGTTGCCTCAGCACAGACAGAGAAAGGGGCGGGGTTGATACCGGAAATAGCCGCGGGGGGTGATGGGAGTTGTAGTGCTGAGTGTATGGCAAGAGAACAGGTCAACCCAGGGCAGTCAATGGGATTGGGGGCCAAATTTGGAGCAAAAAAAGGGGAGATTTGTCCCAAAAAGGGAGAATTTGGGGCCGAAAAAGGGGCATTTGGGTGCCCAGATGGGAGTTTGGTCCCAAAAGGGACAATTTGGCCCAAAGCTGGGGGTTTGAGCACCAAAAAGGGGCAGTTTCGGCCTAAAAAGGGGAGTTTGGATTTAAAACAGTGGGACTCTGACCCCTGAAAGTTCAACCCAGGGGACCCAATGAGATCCAGGGGGGAAATTTGGGGCTGAGAAGGGCGATTTGGGATGAAAAACATAGGAGTTTGGCTCCCCAAAGTGGGCATTTGGGTCCAAAAAAGGGGAATTTGGGTCCAAAAAAGGGGAATTTGGGGCTGAAAAAGGGGAATTTGGGGGTCCAGATGAGAAGTTTGGACTCAAAACGGGGGGTTTGGCCCCAAAAGGGACAGTTCGGCCCAAAGCTGGGGGTTTGAGCACCAAAAAGGTGCAGTTTTGACGTAAAAAAGGGGAGTTTGGATTAAAAAAACCTCAGAGACTGACCCCTAAAAGGGAGTTCAGCATCAAAAAGGGAGAATTTTGGCCAAAAAGGGGACTTTGGAGCCAAAATGGGGCAGTTTGGATCCAAAAAAATGGGAGTTTGTGTTCAAAAAGGGAGAATTTGGGGCCAAAAAAGGGGAATTTGGGGGCCCGGATGGGAGTTTGGACCACAGAAGGGAGAATTTGGCCCAAAGCTGGGGGTTTGAGCACCAAAAAGGGGCAGTTTTGACCTAAAAAGGGGAGTTTGGATTCAAAAATATGGGAGTCTGACCCCTAAAAAGGGGAATTTGGCCTCAAAAAGGATGAGTTTGGTCCCAAAAGGGTGACTTTGGAGCCAAAACGGGGCAGTTTGGATCCAAAACATGGGAGGTGCCTTAACCTCAGCTTGAGCACAAATTTGGGTTATGTTAAAGTCAAGTTTTAAATCTTTAACTGTACATCTTTCTATTTTAAGTCTGAACTCAGAACAGCCAGTTAAGCATTTGTCACAGCATTCTGGGCCAATTTGGGTAAATTTCACGGGTTCTTGGTGAGCCCCATGGAATCCATCTTGAATGAATGCATATTCACATCCCCAGATGTTCCTTCCTTCCCAAACAGTCGCATTTGTAATTTTTAACATCTGACTCAGGGACCGACGAGAATGAAAGTCATAAGCTTTCCTTTGGCATTTATGTACACCAGTCACCTTATATGCATGCAATGTTGCATTTCCTTCAGTAGCTATGGCTACAACAATCATCACAAAAATTGCCATTTTCCAAATGATGCTCATTTGACTATTCATTTTAAAAGGTGTTAAGCTATGCTAACATTTCACCCACACTCTGTTTACTTTCCTGAGTAAGTTTTAATTTCAGTTCATTGTCACTCGGCGTGACTTTCCAGAATCTTTCAGGAGCCTTCTTCACTCGGGTATGGTGAATCCAGGCAGCTTGTTCTTTGATCCTGATTGCAGGAAAGGTGGTCAGGAGCACCTGGAATGGTCCTTCCCACTGTGGTTCTGGGGTCTTTTCTGCAAAAGATTTCACATATACATAATCTCCGGGTTGTACATCATGTACTGCTCCGTCTAATTCTCTGTTTCGAGCCCTAGCTGCATGTTCTTCAATTTCTTTGAGCTGTTTGTTTAGGGCCATCATGTATTTGTGTAGGGTTTCCTCCCCTACTTGGGTGGGGGTGATGCCTTCTTGGACCCTGTATGGCCTCCCATACAATATTTCAAAAGGACTCAATTTCTCTTTTACTCTTGGCTTGGTTCGAATTCGTAATAATGGCAATGGAAGAACCAGAGGCCAAGGTAATTTTGTCTCTTGTCTTAATCTTGTAACTGGCAGCTTAATCAAAAGGTTCATTTTCTCTACTTGGCCACTCGACTGAGGATGATCTGGAGTGTGGAGTTCCCAATCTCTGCCTCAGTGGTGGTTAATTTGCTGCACAATTTTTGAAATAAAGTGTGGCCTCTATCTGAGGACATTGTGGCTGGGACTCCAAAACCCGGTGTTATTTCCTGTAACAATACTTTGGTTACTTCTCGTGATTTGGCAGTTCTGGTGGGGAAAGCTTCTGGCCATCCTGAAAAGGAATCTGTTAGCACCAACAGGTACCGATCTCCCCCTTTCCTGGGCAGCTCTGAGAAATCAATTTGCCATTGCTGCCCAGGCCCATGAGGCCCCGCAATATCACCATGGACCTTTGATTCCATGAGTCCCCACACCGTTACATGAATCCTTAGTTCCATGGGGCCCTGGAGTGTCACAATGCTCTCCTTGGTTCCATGGTGCCACACAGTGACACAGCGGCCCCTTGGCCCAAGAAGGTCCCAGAGTGTCACAATGGTTCCTTGCTTCCCTGAGGCCTTGTAGTGTCACAATGGACTCGTTGTTCCATGGGGCCGCAAAGTGTCACAATGGCCCCTTGGTTCAATGAGGCCTGTGGTGTCACAACAGTCTCCGTGATTCCATAAGGCCCTGCAGTGTCACAGTAGACCATTGGTTCCATGAGACCCCACAGTGTCACAAGGGCCCCTTGGTTCCATTGAGCCCCAAACTGTCAATGAAAGCCCCACGGGGTCACAATGGTCCCCTTGATTCCATGAGGCCCTGCTGTGCTATAATGGCCCCTTGGTTATAGGAGGCTCTGCTGTGTCACAATGGCCCCATGGTTCCAGTGGGTCCCAAAGTGTCCTAATGGTCTCCATTGTTCCATGAAGCCCCACAATGTCACTGTGGTCCCCTTGGTTCCACAGGGCCCCACAGTGTCACAATGGACCCTTGGTTCCATGAGGTTCCTCAGTCACAAGGGTCTCCTTGGATCTGCAGAGTCACAATGGCCCATTGGCTCCATGTGGCCACTCTGTGTCACAGTGGCTCATGGTTCCATGAGCGTTCGTGCTGTCAACAACCATCTCCTTGGTTCCACAGTGCCACCATGGATCCTTGGATCTGCACTATGACAATGGACCATTGGTTTCATGGGGTCCCACAGTGTCACTGTTGACTCCTTGGTTCTGTGAGGCTCCGCTGTCACCAAATCTCTGAAATATCAGCATAAGACTCCTTAGCACTAATCTGGTGTTAAAGAGAGCATCATTTATTCAGGCCTGAGCTCCAGCAGGGGATAACTCCTAACCTTATGTGGACACGTGACTCTACAAGTGTCGCTCACATACAGTCGCTACATGCGTATTACAATTCACCCATTTCCTTAAAACCCACCCCAAGTTCCCAGATTCAGTCCTTGTTTTTTCTAGCACTGCACCCTTGAGCCAGATGTCTTCTTCTTCTCTTCCAGCTGTCCCTGCTGGGAAAGCAGCCCCTGCATGCCTCGTTCCTCTGCTAAAAGTTCACAGACACGGTAAAAATGGAATGAACCCTTTTGGTATCAAGCGCAAGGCTTTGTGTGCCAAGGCAGAGGCAGACAGGACGCAGAGATGCCAGCAAAGGAAGGGGCCAGCCAGGTGGGGCAGCCAGGGGGATGAGGACAGCCTGCAGGGACCGAGGCGCAGGGCAGGGACAGCGTGGGACAGCCTGGGCTGGAGAGGGCAGAGGGATGGGCAGCAGCTGCAAGGCCCTGACAGAGCCAACTTGTGCAGGCAGCACTTGGGCCACGGCTGCTGGCCCTGGCCCTGAGGCCAGCAGGAGACAAGTGACCCTTGCAGCCCTGGGGCCTCAGGGCCTCCTTGTCCCTGCTCAGCAGCCTGGCAGGGGCCGCCCCATGGTGCTGCCCTTGGCACTGCACATCCCCACATCCCAGTGCCCCGGGAAGAGCCCTGAGCACTGAGGGAGGGACAGGATCTGCCTTGCCAGGGGCTGGGGCTCAGGCCTTGGCCCTTTGCATTCCTGAAACACATCCAGCTTTGCTCAGCATCAGAGACACCTTGCCCTTGCTTGTCCCCCCTGTCATCACTGCCTGCAGTGTTCTGCTCTCACTGGAACCTGGGGACACTTTCTCAGTCCTGTCCCTCAGTGGGAGTGGAGGAAGCTCAGATTTGCACGAGGCTGCTCTGAGTGCCAGGGGTTGGATGAGGGAAATGGTGGGGTGGGGGTAGAGACAAAGTGTGATTGACTGTCAGCCATAAAGGGCCTTGATGTTCAGATCTATTCCGACTGCATTAGGAGGAGCCAGGATCAATATCAGCTGGAGATCCCCGATATCAGTGTATAACAGGAAGAAAGTAAACAGGGCACAGAAAAGAAATCATTTCTCCTTGTATTGTTACCACAGTATATTCACTTTGAGTAGACTTCTGAAATCTGTCTAATTAACCACAAAAGAATTGAAGGCAGAAATGATTCCCAGGGGCTTGTCCTGTTAGGGTGTTTTGAATTGTTAATGTATAAACAGGAAAAGAATAAACTGTGGAAAAGTTATTATTTCATTAATTTTTTAATATAATATGTTAACTTTGAAAACACTTCCGGAATCGCTCTAATTAACCACAAAAGAATTGAAGACCTCAATGATTCCCAGGGCTTGTCTTGTGAGGGTGTTTTGAATGTTAATGGTCCTTTGGCACTGAATTCCTGACCTGAAGAGCTGAAGGCTGAAGAAGCCCCTGCAGCAGTAAAATTGAGCAGCAACCTCCAAGTTGCTGAGGATGTCAGCAGCCCCCACTGAGGCCATCGCTGCCAAGAGACCGTGGGGGCAATGAGCAGACAAGGAGAGCGTCCCTGGGGCTGGGGAAGCAGAACTCAGAGGCACCCCCGGCTCCAGGTGGGAAATGGGCTCTGGGATGGGGCTGTGAAAGCCCTGCCTGGGCTTGGCCAAGCAGCACAGCCAAGCCCTGACCCCATCCCCTGGCAATGGGCATCGGTGGCCTCACAGGATGCTCGTGGCTGTCCCGCAGCAGTGGGATGTGGGGTGTGGGATGGGGAGGGCAGGAGAGCAGCAGGAGCCCTCCAAAGCTCTGTGGGCTGCGGGAGGAGGCCACAAGCCCTGGGGCTGGCAGGAACTGCTGTCTGCTCATGGGCCTCAGTGCGAGGGACAGCAGCCACAGCCAGGGGACACAAATCTCACTGCGGGGCTGATGAGGCTGACAGCTGGACTGGGGCCTCACAGAATGAGACCTAAAGACAGTCAGAATTTACCCGTGAGAATATGACAGTGACATTTTGCAGCTTCAGTGAAAGCCACAGAGAAGGCCAAGAAGATAATCCATGAGAGAAGATGTTCTGGACACAAGGAGAGGATGTTCTTGTAATGGGACATTGAGAGTGTACAAAGAAGAGCTTGTGGATCATATGTAGCAGCTCTGCCTTTGCTTGTACAGCTGATTGTTTTACTGCCTGAATGGTCATTGCTTGTTAGACAGCCTTGTCATTGTTTGCTCAGCAGCCAATCTCAATAGGCCACAGCCATTGTGAAGAGGTGTAAGAATAGCAGGAGAGAAAATAAAAACTTCTACCACTTTGGATTACAACAAGTGTGTGCTGTTCTGTCCGCCTGGACAAAAGGCACAGCAGACTTTGGCCTATTCAAGAGACTTATTTGGAGAGTTCCTTGGGAAGCAGCCCTTAAAAACAAAGGGGTCCAGGAAAGATGGAAGTGCTTCAAAACAGAAATCTTGAAGGTGCAGGAACAGGCTGTCCCTGTGTGCCAAAAGATGAGCCAACAAGGAAAAGAAACAGCCTGGATGGGCAAGGAGCTTTTGAAGGCACTCAGGGAAAAAAGCGGGTGCATCACCTTTGGAAGGAGGGTCAGGGGTCTCAGGAAATGTTTAAGGGAGTTTTTAGGTCATGTAGGAAAAAAAGTAGAGAGACAAAAGCCCAGTTTGAACTGAATCTGGCCACTTCTGTGAAGGACAATAAAAAATATTTTTATAAACACATTAATGGCAGAAGGAAGGGCAAGGAGAACCTCCATTCTCTGTTAGATGGGGGAGGGAATTTAGGAACTAAAGATGAGGAAAAGCCCAAGCTACTTAACCCCTTCTTTGCCTCAGTTTTCAACCCTGAGACAGGTCATCCTCAGGACAAGTGGCCTCCTGGGCTGGTAGATGGGGACAGGGAGCAGAAGAGCCCCTGTAATCCAGGAGGAAGCAGCTGGTGACTGCTGAGCCCCTCAGATGCTCACAGGTGTCTCTGGGAGCAGATGGGATCCATCCTAGGGGGATGAGGGAGCTGCTGGATGAGCTCCCCAAGCCGCTCTCCATCATTTACCATCAGCCCTGGCTCACCGGGGAGCTCCCAGAGGACTGGAGGTGCCAGTGTGACCCCATCCACAAGAAGGGCTGGAAGGAGGATCTGGGCAACTCCAGGCCTGTCAGCCTGACCTCAGTGCCCGGCAAGGTTATGGAACAGATCACCCTGAGTGCCATCCCACGGCACCTACAGGGTGGCCGAGGGATCAGACCCAGCCAGCGTGGATTTCAGTATCTTCATTGATGATCTGGATGAGGGCATTGAGTCCACCACCAGCAAATCTGCAGATGACACCAAGCTGGGTGCGAGTGTGGATCTGCTGGAGGGTAGGAGGGCTCTGCACAGGGACCTGCACAGGCTGGATCCAGGGCCCAAATCCAACCATGGGAGGTTCAACAAGAGCAAGTGCCAGGTCCTGCACTTTGGCCACAACAACCCCTGCAGCGCTACAGGCTGGGGACAGAGTGGCTGGAAAGCGGCCAGGCAGAAAGGGACCTGGGGGCACTGATGGACAGCAGGCTGGACATGAGCCAGCAGTGTGCCCACATGGCCAAGAAGGCCAATGGCACCTGGCCTGGATCAGGAATGGAGTGGCCAGCAGGACCAGGGCAGGGATTCTTCCCCTCGACTGGGCACTGGTGAGGCTGCACCTTGTGAAAAACGAGGTTCACTCTCCTGTTAGAATTTAAAGAGTTTAATATAAAGACAATAAGAGACACATAAAATAAAGCAAAGGGATAACGGCCGAGTGCCTTGGCGCTCTGCCAAGAGTACACCTGATGCTCGAGGTGAGTATTTTTTATACCATTTTTATTGTCTGTTCTCTATTCATATTAAAACTTTTCCAGGAACTGTTCTGCATGGCCACTCTTTGGGTCCGCCTTTTTAGAGCATGCGTAGTCTTCGGCCTTGCGGTTTTATTTCTTTTGATTCTTGGGGTTGGGCCCGCTAGGTAAGAGTCGATGGTAGGGTGGATCTCTTAATTCTCCAGACAGTCAGGGCTGATTGCAGCTTTGGGCCTCTTTGCCCCCCGGGCAGAGCGGTGATAGCGGCTCTCGGACCCTCCTGGCCGCCCGTTCTCCGGGCAGAGCAGCCTTTGGGCCCTTTTGTTCTCTGGACAAAGTGTTGATTAGCAGCTTCTCGGGCCTCATCCTCTGCTCGCTTGGAGGTTATCTTACTTGCTCACACTTGCTAACATTCTTGCTAAAATGAGAGAAAACTACATCCACACAGCAAAAAGCATTTCTAATATTATATAGTATCTACCTTAATACTTTGCGAGAAGCCAATACTATAATATATGTTTATAACAATCCCCCCTTTTTCTATTTTATAAATCATTTGGCTTGAGCAATATTTCTTTTTTCTTGGCTTCTAATGTCTGTTCGTTCTTTTCACAGATCAATTTGGCTTCTTCAAGAGGGTCTTTTATATCACTTTGTTTTTTTAATACCATAATTTTTTGTGCTGTTCCAGACATAGCCAACTTTGGGTCAGTAGGCATTGTCACAACTTGCATGCCTTGAACTACGCTGGTGATTAGCCGAATAAAGCAGGGGATCAAGAAAGGGAGAAATATTAGACCAGCTGTAGCACATAAGAGGAAGAAGCCTAGCTTCTTCCACCATTCTTTCCCCAATATGCCATCCCACCAGTTAGCAGTCATCATTGATTCCCATTTTTGGACCGGTACATGGGCTATTTTTCTGATATTGTTGGCGGTATCTAGAACGGCATCCCCATTGTCATCAATTTTTAAACAACAATCCGATGTATTGAACTTCCCGCACACACCCCCTTCTTCAGCCAGTAAATAGTCTAAAGCCAGCCTATTTTGATATATTGCAGCTCTGGTTTGGCGTTGCTGGCTGACTATTAATTCCATAGCCCCTGCTGTTTCATTGGTTATGATTTCTACAAGGGCTTGGAGTCTGATGATACGATTCAGCATGTAAATTGGGGTTCGATATCCCCAACTTCCATCTTGTGCCCAGGTAGCTGGCCCATATGTTTCTAATATTCGTTCAGGGGGCCATTCCTCATCTTTCCATTTTTGGAATCCTCCAATTAAATCTCTTTTATTTCTTTTGAAGTCTTCATAGACAGGTATTCCTAATTGATCTCCCTCTGGTTCTGGTAAAAGGAAAAACCCTGGTTGAATGATTCCTAATGTACAACTCCCTTTCCAATGTGAAGGGAGTCTTGGGTATGCCCTTTTCCCACATATCCAAAATAAGCCATCTGGTGCTTTCCAATAATCACCTTCTTGTTGATTTATATTCTCCCAAAATTTGGATATTTCTGGGATTCCAAAATAAGGATTTTTCCTTGTGTCATTACACTGAAAGAGTTTAATTTCATTATCATATATACAGCCTTTTCCTTTTTTCTGAGCCCAATACCAAGTTGGTTTTTCTGGGACCCACCACGATGGAGTTTTGTTGCTCACTTTATACCTTTTACAGGGAGTGTTTCCTACTTCATTAAGAAAGTTCTTCCCAGTTCGCCAGAGGCATTCTTCCCCTATCACTGTTGAACTTAAAATCGACCCCTCAGGTCGGTTCCCCCCTCTTATATTTGTCCAGTTCCATTTAAGGAGTTCTACTGGGCCTATGCTGCTACCTTTCCATGGCCATTCTTCTGTCATCAAAGCTCCTCCACAGACCCAACAGTTGGTTAAGTTCTTTACCCATCCTCTCCCCCAATTCCACAAACAGGTTTTTTCCTAACCTTGGGGTGTTTTCCTCTTTTAACTGTTGTTTAAGCTTTGCATACAGGTCCTGGCGTGAGGTGAATATAGGGCGAGGTTGCTGTGCTGGCTTTGTATTTTTACTTACCACTTGTTCTTTTACCAAATCTTGGACTGTTCCCCTGGTGGCAGCTGTGAAACAAATCCATTTTTCTCCTTTTGGACAATTACTTCCTAGTCTGTTTCCACTTGTTCTCGAATTTTCTGTAATCCAATATTTTTCCCCTTTATGCATACAAATACCTAATTTGGACGAGTCATAACAGTGACTGTTGACATGGGTATGAGTAATAAGAAAGAAGCCCCGGTGTCTTTCCATGTAGAGCTTTTGGTAGCATTTGTAACATGGTCTTGCTGGTGTCCCGAAAGGGACCAGGATAAGTGACAAAAGAAGGAATAACAGAGGTCCGGCATGGCTTATACGCCCACCTCCCTTGCCTATGAGGTTGCAACCCATAGCAGGTGTATTGGATCTTCTCGGTGGCAAGTACAGTGGCCAACCCGGTCTTGCCCTCTATTTCCTTGTCACTTCCTTTGTAGCTTTTAGGCAAATTTCTTTTGGCACCTTTTTTAACTGTTTGTATCTTAGGTATTTCTCATTCAACAGGAACTGGTAATTCCCATCTGCGGAGCAAAGTTACTACTTTTGTTGCTTATGATTTTGTCTGGATAAGGGGGTTGATTTGTGCTTGACACCTTTTACAGCTAGGATGTCGATGATGTGAAATGCCAGTTTCCCTCCAGATTAATTACTTATATTTGACCTGGCTGGCCTGCCCCGTATTAGAATGATTCAAACAGGGTATATGATGTGGCACTGATGGAAGTTGTGATTCTCCCCCTTCTCAATACAAATCACAGGCTAGAATCAGAATATGAGAGTTCCCTGTTTGATACAGTCCCAACCCTTCCTGTTTGAAGTGAGAATATTCTTCTCCAAGGTGTCCCAGAATTTCTCCAGGGGGCACTGATATAAATTTGGCTTTTACTTCTCAGTTAGGTGTGATTCTTTGCATATCCCTTGGATTATTTAGATTGTTCTAGTTCGTTGCCACCTGGCCTCCGTTTAAGAATCAGTTTGGTATCACCTGGTTTGGATATTACAGTCCACTCTTCAGGTTCTTTTACAGGTCCTTTGATTCTGCTGGCATGGATCCACCCTCGTTCCTTGGTCCGGATTGCGGCCTCAGTCGTCAGCAGTACCTGAAAAGGACCCTCCCATTGTGGAGTCAAAGATTGTTCTTTCCATGTTTTTACCAGTACCCATTCCCCTGGGTGGATATTACGAATTTTGAACTCTAAAGTTGTGGTTTGAGGGATCATTCCTTTCAGCCTCAAATTTTCAAGTGTTCTGGCAATTGTGGTGACATATTTTTTGACACTTGCTTCTCCCACTTCATAAGTGGCTGTTTCATGTTGAGTGGTAAGGAAGGGTAATCCGAACATCATCTCATAAGGAGATACTCCCAGGTCTGACCTGGGCTGCGTTCGGACTCTCAACAGAGCCAAAGGTAAACATTTTACCCATGACATTTGAGTTTCAATCATTAATTTTGTTAAAGTTTTTTTCAAAGTCTGGTTCATTCTTTCTACTCGGCCTGAATTTTGTGGGTGCCAGGGGTTATGTAATTCCCATTTTATTCCCAAGGCTTGAGTTATTTGTTGTAAGACTTTGGATGAAAAATGTATTCCTCTATCTGAGTCTATTTTATTAACCATTCCATATCTGGGAATAATTTGTTCCAGAAGGGTTTTGCATACTACGTTAGCTGTAGCTCTGGTAGCAGGAACTGCTTCTACCCAATGAGTTAGATGGTCTACTATTACTAATAGAACTTCCATCTTTGTACTTGAGGAAGTTCAGTGAAATCTACTTGGATACTTTGGAATGGTCGCAGAGCTAACTCACGGCCTCTTAATGTTGTTTTTCTCATTATTTTCCTATTCACTCTTTGGCAAGTTATACAGTTCCCAGTTATTTGTTTTGCTACCCCGAAGATTCTAATACACCCATAATTTCTCAGAAAATGATCACACAAAGCTTGAGTGCCCCAATGAGTTTTTTGATGCATATCTTCTAATACTCTCTTACTGAGTGGCTTATTAAGTAACTGTCTCCCATCAGGGAGTTTCCATTTTCCAGATTGATCTTGTTCTCCCCCTATCTTAAATAATTCTTTCTCTTCTTCTTTACTAAATTTGGGGATTTCCAATTCTCCCCTTTCTGGGGTCAGGATTAACATAATTCGTTTAGTCCCATTTTCTGCTGCATCTTTGGCTTCTTGGTCTGCTAGATTATTCCCTCTTATTTCTGGGGTCATCCCTTTTTGGTGTCCTTTGATATGCACTACAGCTATTTCTTCGGGCAATTTTAATGCCTCCAACACTTCTGAAATCAGGCCTTCATGTATCAGTTCCTTCTCCTTTGAATTTAGTAAACCCCTTTCTTCCCAGATCTTTCCAAAGGTATGTATTACCCGAAAGGCATACTTTGAATCTGTTGGGGAAGATGAAACAGGAAAGCCTTATAAATATGATTGCCTGACAAAAGATTTTGGGAATATGAAAACTACAGGCGACATCGAAATGAAGGCCACCTTTGAGATACCAAGTCTTAGTTACTGAACAACTGGAAAACAATGGTATGGCCGACTGAAGGTAATCCCCTCTTGATTGAACAATACCCTCTGCTTGCAGGCAGGTCCAAGGGTCAGAGCAGACCCTACTAGCTCAGCAGAAGGGGTCCAAAGAGTAGTTTTTAGGAGTTAAGATGTAACACTCCATGGTAATATAAGAACTCTTATAGGCTGTATGTAAATGCTATAGGATTTGTATCTTGTATTAGATTGGCTAGTGACAATTAGAATATTCAGTACAGAAGATGATTTATTGTATTGTAACCAGGACTTCACAATCCACTCTACTTACTCCCTTACCCGCTTACTCTCTTACTTACCTCCTCTTCACTTACTCCACTCTTACTTGCTCTTACTTTTACACTCTTGCTCTCTTGGGCCTGCTCTGAGCTGCCAGCTGCAGCTCTAAGCAGTGCCCCTGTACCCACGCCCTTTGCAGTAAACCGCATGTTCCAAGATCTGACTTCAGAGATCTCTCGTCTCCATCCGTCCCGACCGTCCAACCCACCCCAAGCTCCTACACACTAGCACAAGGATACCTTTTTCAGCACCCTCTTGAGCTGTTTGGTCAGCCAATGGATTCCCTGTTGGAGACCAATGGATTCCCTGTTTGGAGACCTGGGGAGTCTCCAAACCCATGGGCTTTACAAGGGCAGCAGGGCCACTTCTTTTGGCTTTGGCACACTCTGCAGTAGGTGACTGATTTCTTTTTGTACTCACTGGAGACCTCTGTGCCCTTTCCTTCCATGTGGCTCCCTGGGCGTGTATTATTCCAAACCCATATTTGAAATCAGTCCATATGTTCACCCTTTTTCCTTCAGTGATTTCTAGGAAACGTCATTCATTCTGCTTTTTGTGCTGCTGTGTTCAAAGCTAAAGCCTGGCCTTCTATGACCTGGGTCGAGGTTCCCGCTGCACACCCAGCTGCCCGTTTCCCATCCGTACCACGCTGCTCCCACCAGGGTGCAGGTCCAGTGCTGGCTCCTGGATGGGTTTGCTCTCGAGATCCCATCTGTCAGAACACCCTTATTCAGTGGTTACCAGGTGGTCATGGCACAGACGTCTCTGGGCTTCTTCTGAAGCCTGGAGAAACATGGCCAGGTTTAAAGCAGTGGCTACCTTAAGCTCAGCCTTTTCCTGCTCCAGTAGGGCAACCGGGTATTTCAGCATCCTGCTGGTGATATTCAATGTCCTCCTTTTTGTTCCAAACCAGCTGTTCCCATGCAGGGTACATGTATTACAATCTTTTGTCACAATATTAGCTTTTGTGCGTTCTACATTAAAAGCTCTGCAGCTACCACAGGTCTCAAAAATCCAGGTCATCCTATACTCTCATTGTCCAGTTGTTTAGAAAAGTACCTCACAGGCTGCTTCCACGACCCCAAACACTGGGCCAATACCCCTAGTGCCCAGGGCACCCTTCGTGCACAAATATCTCCAATGGTTTCATTAAGTTTGAGAGTCCCAATGCAGGGGTTGGCATTAAGGCTCTTTCTAGGGCCTATCCCCATGTCCCCCATATTCCCCTATGTGCCTTCACTGGTCCCCCATATTCCCCAGTGTCCCCCATGTCCCACATGTGCCCCCATGTCCCCAGTGTCCCCACGTCCCCCATGCCCACCAGTGTCCCCACTCACCACACTCCCATGGTCCCAGTCTGTCCCAGTGCTGTGACTGCAGCCACTTTATCCCCAGGGAGGGGACAGGCTGGCGGGGTGGGGGATGACATGGGACACCCCCAGGTGGCACCTCCCAGGGCCCCAGGCAGTTCCGTCTCTGCCCAGACCACAGCTGGGGGGGACTGGAATGGACTGGGATGGACTGGGGCGGGGGGGGGACTGGGATGTGCTGGGGGACACTGGGAAGGCGGGGGGGACACTGGGGGGGCACTGAGTGTGCCTAGGATGCATTGGGAGGCACTGGGGGTTAGTGGGACATACTGGAAGACACTGGAAATGTTGGGGAGAACACTGGGGGGACACTGGGAGGGACTGGGAGGCACTGGGGGATGCTGGGATGTACTGGGGGACACTGCAAGGCTTAAACGGGCACTGGGGGGGACACTGACTGACACTGGGATGTAGTAGGAGGCACTGGGAGAGGGACTGGGACAAACTGGGAGGGATTTGGGAACACCGTAGGGAAGAGTGGGGGAGGACTGGAATGCACTGGGAGGGACTGGGGACAATGGGGGTATACTGGGGTCAGCTGAGGGAGGCTGGAAGAGACTGGGGTGCGGGGGGGGGGGGTGTTGCACTGGGAGAGACTGGGGATACTGGAGGGCACACTGGAGGGGGCTGGGGGATGGGTACTGGCACGTACTGGGAGGAACTGGGGATACTGGTGAGGGGTCCCCTCCAGGTGTGCCGTAGCACCCACCTCCCCTGGGGGACTCGGACGTCCGGGAACCCCCTCCCCGCCCCCTCCCCCGCACCAAACATCCGGGTGCCCCCCCGCCCTTCCCCCCCCGTGGGACTCAGGCGTTGGGAAATATTGACCGACGGGGGGGCGGGGGAAGGGGGGGACACGGAACCGCCCGCGGCAAGACAGGGTGGGAACAGCGCTCCCCGGCCCCAGCTGCCCCCCAGCACATTCCCACGCTCCTGTTTTCCCAGAACTCCCAGGACTGTATCCCCAGATCACCCGCGAACGGCGTTTTCGCACAGGTTTTATTTTGGGGGGGAAAGCACAGTTTTGGGGGTTATAAAAATCCGGGTTTTCCGGATCTGAGGCGGTTTGAGGATGACGTCAGCGATGGGGTGCGGCCACTCAGGTGAAATGTCAATTTTCCACATCACTGCGTGGGAAGAAAGACAAAATCGAGGGGGACTTTGGGACAATTTTCCCCAATTTAGGGTCTTTCCCCCCTTTTTTGGCTTGTTTTCCCCATTTTTGGACTCTTTCCTCCTCTGTTTTTTGTCTCTTTCCCCACTTTGGGGGCTCTTCACCCCTTTTTCATTCACTTTTCCCCTGGTTTGGGCTCTTTTCCCCCTTTTATTTGTGCTTCTCTCCCACCCCCTGCCCCCTTCGTGGGGGGTCCTTTCCCCTGTTTCTGCTATCTCTCTTTTTTTTGGCCTCTTTCCCCCTTTTTTTTAGGCTCTTGCTCCCATTTTAACATTCCTTTCCCCCCTTTTTGGGTCGTTCACCCATTTGTGGTGTCTTTTCCCATCTCTTTGAGCTTTTAATCTCATTTGGAGGGTTCTTTCCACCTTTTTTTTCCCCCTCCTTTCTCCTTTTTTGATCTCTTTCCACTTGTTTCAGTTCTTTTGCTCTTTGGGGGGTCTTTTTTCCCTTTCTTTGTGCTCTTCTCCCCCATTTTTGGGTTCCTTTCCTAATTTATGGGTCCCTTTTCCCATCTTTTGGGGTTGCTTCCCCCTCTCTGTGCTTTTCCTCCTTTTTTTTGGTCTCTTTTCCTGTATTTGGGGTCCTTTCCCCAGTTTTGGCTCTTTCCCCTCTTTTTGATCTCCTTTTCCATCTTTTTGGGGCTCTTTTCTCCCTTTTGGGGAACTCTTTTTTCCCTTTTTGGTCTCTTTTCCATCCTCTGGGGCTTCTTTACGCTTCTTGGGGAACTCTTTCCCTCTTTTTTGGGCCATTCCCCCCCCCTTTTTAGACACTGTTCCCCCTAGTGCCACCCCCAAGACACCCAAGTCCCCCCAGCCCCCCCCCCGGGTCCCCCGGTGTCACCCACCTGGGTGAAGTCGGGCGCCCGCCAGGCCTTGGCCAGTGCCTGCGCGTCGCTCGTCACCTTCCCGTCGGGCCCTCGCAGGTCGTTGCTGGTGGCACCGTCGTAGTCGCCGCAGAGGCCACAGAGCGTCGCCCGCGCTTCCCTGGGCACCTCCACCGTCACCCCCGCGGCGCCCAGTTCCACCAGAAATCCCGGGATTCGGCTGATCCGGAGGGTCGTGCGTGTCTCTGTGATGGTCAGCGGTCCCGGGAGCTCCGCGGGGAGGGGGGTGGGGACCCCGTTGAGCTGGAGAACACCAAATTACAGGGGAAAAGGGAATTTGGGGTGATACAGAGGTGAAGGGTAGCTGGAGGAATCTGGGTGGGAAAGAGGGATTTTGTGGAAAAATGATGGGATGCGTCCAGGCATGGTGGCGGCAGGATGAGGGACAACCCATGTAGGTGCTTCCCCAGCAGAAAACTGGGGGGGAAAAAGAGCAATTTTAGTCAAAACGATGGGGTGCATCAATTTATGGGTGTCTCTTAGTGACCATCACCCACACAGGTGCTTTACTTGTAGGAAACTGGGGAGGGAAAGGAGCGATTTGGGGCAAAATTAAGGTAAGAACATCCTGTGGTGCTGGTGGCATGAGACAACCCTCTTACCTGGTGTGAAATACGGGAAAAAAATATTGATTTTTTAATTAAAATGAAGGTCTTGAGGATGTTTAGGGTGACAACACGGTGGTGACAACATTTATGGGTGCCACCCAGCATGGTGACAACTTACCCAGACCTTCCTGTCCCTCCGCACAGTGATGAAGCTGTGGGGGGTGAAGAGGTGAAGTGCCACCACTGCTGGCTGGTCCCCAATGTCCCTGACGTCCCCCAGCAGCCGGAACCATGCAGGGTCCTGGGGGTCGCACACGCTGGCCACCACGTAGATGCCGGTGGCCAGGGTGGCCCCGGTGACGCCGTCAAAGGTGACGAAGCGGGTGGCAGGGGACAGGGCGCAGCGCCCCGGGCGTGCGATGCAGGCGCGGGTGCCGTCACGGAGGCCGCAGGTGTGGCCAAAGGGACAAGTGAAGGGGCGGCACTGGAGGCCCCCGGGCCCCCGGCAGGTGCAGGACTGGGAGCAGTCAGGAGTCAGGACGGTCTCGGCAATCTGTTTTCCATGGATAAAATGTGGAAAGTGGGGAAAAGTGGCCTAAATGGCCAAAAAATGGGGATGATGATGCTGTGAAGTGTCATGGGAGGGGGAAGGGAGGTCCATGTCCTCCATAACCCCAATGTGTCTCCATATCCCCAATGGGTGCCCATGGGGACCACCAGCATGTCCCCGGTGTCCCCATGCCCCCCCAGATCCCCATGTCCCCCATGCTGGGGGACACTGAGAACACTGGTGGAGACACAGGGGGACACTGGAACATGCTGGGAGACACTGGGAAGGACACTAAGTCCCCACACTAAGAGACTGGGATGCATTGGGAGGCACTGGTGGGGGGAACAGGGACAAACTGGAAAGGATTGGGAACACTATGGGGGAAGGTGTGGGAGGATTAGAACTCCCTGGGAGGGACTGTGGACAATACAGGGAATACTGGGGGAGACTGGAGGGGACTGGAGAGATGCTGGGGTAAAGAGGGACACACTGGGAGATGTGTTTGGGGGAAGTGGGACACACTGGGGAGAAATGGTGACACGGGGGGATGCTGGGGTGTACTGGAAGGAACTGGGGACACTGTGGGAAGCACGTTGAAGGGACCTGGGATCAACTGAGGGAGACTGGAAGGGATGGGGAGGAACTGTGGTGCACTTGGAGGGACTGAGGACTGAGGAGGGACTGTGAGGCATACTGGAGGGGACTGGGGCAACTGGGAATACTTGGAAACACTGGAGAGGGCACACTGCAAGGAACTGGGATGCACTGGGAGAGACTAGAGACACTGGGGGGCACTCTGGAGGGAACTGGGGGGGACTGGAAAGGACTCGTGGAGAACTGCGGCCTCCTGGGAGGGACTGGGGAAACTGTGGGAGGCACACCGAAGGGACCTGGGATCAGCATGGGGAGCCCGGAAGGAGCTAGGGCTGGAACTGGGCTGTAGTGGGAGGCACTGGGGCCACACCCACCTGGAAGTAGCGCCCCTGGTGGAGGCAGCCGCAGGTCCCCGGGAGGACGCAGCGGGCCCCGTCGAACAGCAGCCCCTCGGCGCACTGACACCCCTCAAAGCAGCGCTCGCTGCAGGGGGGCGGGGCCGACACACCTGCGCAGGTGTGCTCACAGGTGCGGGCACACAGCTGGTAGCGGCTCTTGGGGGGACAGGTGAGGGCTGGGAGAGGGAGGGAAGAAACAAAGGGGGTCAGTGGGGTCAATGGGGGCTCATCTGGGGCCAAGGGGGGCAGTGGGGCTAAATGGGAGGTCATCTGGGGTCAGTAGGTGTCTTCTGGGATCAGTGCCATCCCATCTTTGGGATGGGTGGTCCTGTGGGGCTCCCATTTGGGGGCATCAGGGAGGCCCCACTGGTTGCACAGGGTTCCACTGGGGGACACAGGCTTCCCGTTTTTGGGGGCGGGGGGTCCCCTTTGGGGGTCTCATTGGGGCATTTCCCAGATGGGGGCTTAGCAATACGGACATGTACCCCTTTTTCCATGCAGGAATGAGCCCCTGCTCATTCCCACCCCCACCAAAATTTCCATTCCCTGCAGAATTCCTGCCCCCACAAAAATCCTGACCCCCAAATTCCCATCCTCCCAAAACTTCACCACCCCAAAGTCCCAACTCCAAACTTCCTGTCACCTCAAATTCCCGACCCCCCCAAAATTCCCAACCCCTCCATGTACTCACGGCAACCCGTGGCCTCCCGCCACTCCCGGAGCGCACCTCCGGCTGCCTGGCACGCGGCTGCATAGCCCTGAAAGCCGGGGCAGGGGTCGCCCCCCACCCTGCACACCTGGTGCTCGCAGGTCACCAGGTACGTGCGGGGCGGAACCACCCCGTGACACCCCGCAAAGGGTCCTTCGGGGTCCGCCAGCACCGCGCAGCGCCGCGCCTGGGCCGGGGAGCAGCTGGGGGCGGGCACCAGGTGGGTGCAGTTCGGGGGGGGCCTGCCCAGAGCCCCCCCATCGGGGCCGTCGTCGTTGGGGTCCCCGTTGAAGTTGCCGCAGAGGCCCCGGGGGCGGCGGGACGGGGGGGGCAGCGTCAGCACCACATACGCCTTGCCGTCGTAGAGGATTTTGGGGCCCCCCTGGACCTGGAGCAGCCGGTGGGACCCCACCTGCGCCACCCCCACCGCGCCCCCCCGCAGCCACAGCGGCAGCAAGTGGCGCTCGCCATCCACCTGGGGGGAGAGAGGGGTGAGGATCCCAAAAGGGAAGTCGGACCACCAAAGGTGGGGTTAACCCCCCAAAATAGGGTTTGCACCCCCAAAAACAGGGTCTTGCACTTCCTTCTGTGCACCTCAAAGCCATGGTTTACATCCCAAAAAGGGGTGATTACACTCCGAAAAGAGCGTTTTCAACCCCAAAATCATGGTTTGCACCCCAAACCCAGGGTTATCATGCCAGAAAGGGTCTGTACACCCCAGAGTGCACACCAAAAGTGGGGTGTGTACCCCAAAAGCAGCTCTTGCACACCCAAACAACCCCTCCCCTGCTGCCATGTCCCTCAAAACCCCATTTTCACCCCCTTCTTTTTCACCCAACCCCTTTTTACCCCCCAAAGCAGGGTTTGTACCTGCCAAACCAGGCCTTCACCCCCAAAAGCATTGCCCCCAAAACATGGCTTGCACCCGCAAAACAGGGCATGCACCCCAAAGTCAGAGCTTTCTCCCTAAACCCGGCCTTTCTTCACTGCTGCACCTCCCAAACCCCATTTCCATCCCCTTTTTTGCCCCCCAAATACCTTTTTGCCCCCAAAACCAGGCCCTCCACTCACCATCACCTCCCACTGCTGTCCCCTGTGCATCACCACAGTCACCCCGTGCGCCATCACCGTCACCCGCTGCACCTCCACATCCTCCTGCTCCAAGGCCACCGTGATGGGCTCCAGCTCCTCCTCAGGCTCACCCCTCTCCAACTCCAGCAGCGGGAGGGTGCAGGATCCCCCAAAACTCCCCAGGTGCCCATCGAAGGTGCTGTAAGCCCCTGCCCCCAAAACCTGGCACTGTCTGCAGGTGCGGGGGTGACACCCCAGCACCCCATCCCGCACTGTGCATTCCTCGTCCCTGGAGCAGCCTGGAGCGGGGTGACACTCCAGCCCCCCATTTTCAGAGCAGACGCAGCGCTGGGTGCAGGGGGGCTCGGGGTAAAACTGCACTCCCTGAGGGTAGTAGCGGCCCTCCAAAACACAGCCACACTGGGGGAGGGGCACGCAGTGATCCCCACTCCGGAAAAATCCGGGATCGCAGAAACAACCTTCGGAGCATGTGGAGGCATCAGAGCAGTCCTGGGGTCCAGCTTCACCTTGGCAGGTGGGGGGGCAGGGGGAGCCACAGAGCTCATAGTGCTGGTTTGGGGGGCACACGGGGCCTGTCAGGAAGGGAGAGGAGTTGGAAACACCAAAACCCCCATGGACACAAGAAAACTCCCTGCAAACCCTCAAAACCCTCATGGACACCCCAAATTCCCATGGATGCCCCAAAACTCCCCATGCAGACCCCAAATTCCCAAACTCCCCATGGACACCCTAAAACTCCCTTGTCTGAACCCCAAGACCCGCCATCCAAGCTTCAAACCTCCTCGTGCAGACCCCAAACCCCCTATGGACACCCCAAAACTCCCTGTGTAGATCCCAAAACCCCCACTGAAACCCTAAAGCTCCCCATGGAGACCCAAAAACCCCTGGGAACACCTCAGACCTGACATGGACACCCCAAAGCCCCCCCAGACAGCCCCAACCCCCCTTCCCCCTGCCAGACACCCCAAAATCCTCCATGGACAGCCCAAAACTCCTTGCCCAACCTCTGTGTTTCTCTCTGCCCTCCAAAACCCCCCTGTACTCTCCCAAGCCCCCCAAGTCCCCCCGTACTGCAGAAGGCGGCCGTGCGCCATGGCCGCACAGCAGCGCCCTGGCTCTGGCAAGCAGCAACATAGGCACCAATGGCCTGGCACACGGTGTCCTGGTGCCCCTCGTACAGGCAGGCGTCAAAGAGACAGTCATCCAAATAAGGGGCGGGGTCGATGACGTCGTGGCAGGCGGCAAAGGGCCCCCGTTTCTTCCCCAGCAGCCCACAGTGCTTGTCCCCACGGTAGGCACGTTTTTGGGCGTCGCTGCACACCTGGCAGCCCTTGCTGCACCCAGGTGAGCACCCAGGGACATCGCTGACCTTCCAGCTATCGCCCAGGTGGGTCTCATTGTCAGCATGGTGGCCATCACGGGTGACAAAGTCGTCGTGGGGGTCCCCATTGGCGTTGCCACAGAGGCCGCAGACAGCGCCAGCGTAGGTGTTGGGGATGATGACACGGGCATAGCTGTACCAGTCAAAAGTGACAGTGACACCCGCGTCAGTGGTGATGAAGCCGTGGACACCACGGAGGGACACCTGGATCTGGTGGTTGTGGGTGAAGGGAAGGTCCAACAGGACACCATTGACCTGGAAAGAGAGTCGTGGGTGGCATGAGGTCATGCAATGAAGCTGAAACCCACCCAAGGGTCATAGAATGACCCTGAAGACCACCTAGATGCCACATGATGACCTTGAAACCCACCTGAAAACCATATAATGGCCTTGAAACCTTAACGCATTGAAAACCAGATGCCACACAAGGGCTTTACAGCCCAACAAGACACCATCCAATGACTTTGAAGGCCACCAAGATGACATTTTAGCCCACCCAGATGCCACCCAATTACCTTGAAACCCACCTGAACACCTTAAAAGGACTTTGAAACTCCACCGAGGTGTCATGTGATGACCTTGAAGTGCACCTGAAGACTATACCATGATCTTGAACCCTCCCCAGATACCATGCAATGACTCTGAACCACCCCTATCACCTTCTTCATCCCTACCTTGACCTTCTGGGGATGTTCCTGGCTGAGGCTGAGGGACATGTTGTACACCTCCACGGTGACCACCTTGGTGAAGGAGACCAGGTGGCTGCCACGGTGATTGTTCTCCACAGTGACAGCAAAGGGGATGAGGGTGGGGTCAGTGGAGCAGAGCCCAGCCAACAGGTAGACACAGGTACCCATGAAGTCAAAGCGGCGCCCATCGAAGGTGGTGTAGTGGGGGTCACCGGTGGCCACGCAGATAGACCGGCTGTTGGCTGTGCACTGCCGCACTCCCTTCACCACCGTGCACACCTCACCCGGCTTACACCCCGAGTCCTCGCACACCACCATTCCCAGCTCTGTGTCACACCTGCACCTGGAGCGACAGGTGTCATCACCCCAGAACTCCTCGCCAGGGCGGTAGTAGCGGCCGTCGCGGGTGCAGCCACAGCGGGACACCGGCACGCACTGCCCGCCGCTGAGCACGTGGCCAGTGTTACAGGCACAGGTCTCCACGCAGGGCTGGTCACAGGTGGCTGGACTGTCTCGGTTGGAGCAGGTGGCCGGACAGGCGTTGCCACAGGACTCATAGTGGCTGTTTTCAGGGCAAGGTAAGGCTGCAGGGGGAGGAAAGTGGGGTGAGGGAGGGATTAGGGGAGTAGACAGCATTTGACACAGCAGCCTGGGGCTGGGAAAGCGTCTCAAACATGGGGAAGGGTCTGGAAAACAAGAAGGGTCTGGAATGCAAGGAGGAAGGTCTGGGAAATGTGGGAAGAGACTGGGACAAGTGGGATAAGGTCTGAGCCATGTGGCAAGGGTCTGGGCCGTGCGGGATGGGGTCTGGGACACAAGGATAAAGGCCTGGAACATGTGGGAAGGATCTGGAAAATGTGGGATAGAGTCTTGGAAAGATGGGATGGAGTCTGGGACACAAGAAGGGTCTGGAGCACCAGAAGAAAGTTCTGGAGAACTTCCAAGGACCATCTGAGAGATTTGAAGGCTGGATCCCACTTTGTACCCATCCTCCCCCACTCTGGTTCCTCCCCTTCCCAAAGAAAACCCCAGCCCTTACGGCATCCCGATGGTGTCCTCCAGTCATGGACCATGGCCCCATGCTTCTGACATGTTGCCGCGTACGTCTCCAGCACCTGGCAGAGGATTGACCTCGCCCCATTGCTCAGGCACAGGTCAGACAGGCAGTTACGATAAAAGTCGTGAGGCTTCACTATGTTGTGACATGCTCTGAAGGGCCCCTGGAAGGATTTTTTTAAGATCCCACAATAGTGGTTCCCACCATAAAGTTCCTTCTTCTCCTCATCACACACTGGGCATGTTCCATCGCAATAATCCCAACAAATCGGGTCGTCAGCCTCAGAGTCAGCACTTTTCCAGCTTTTGGCCCATGTCACAATGGCGGTGATGTTGTCACCAGCCTCGGGGATGTCGTCGAGGGGCTTGAGATTGAAATTCCCACAGAGGCCACGGACATGGCGGAAGTAGCTGCTGGGGAGGTCGATCAGGAGGTGCCAGTTCCAGTCATAGGAGACCCGGAGACCAAAATCTGTCTCCAGAGCAACACGAAGCCCACTGGGACGGACCCTCAGCTTCCCGTCTGCCAGGAGCACCGGGAGCAGCGTCACCTCCCCGTTCACCTGCCAGAGGCCCAACATTCCCAGTTATCTCAATGTTTTCATTCTCAACATACACCAATATTTTATTCCCAATGTATCTGAATATTTTATTCCCCACATATCCCAATTCTTTATTCCCAGCAAATTCTAACACTAAATCCCATCATATCCCAACATTTTACACCTTACATATCCCAACATTTTATTCCTGCTATTTTATTACTGACATATCCCAACATAGAATTCCCAGTATAAGCCAATATTTTATTCCCAAAATATACAAACACCCCACAGTATTTTATTCCTGCTGCATCCCAACATTTTATTCCTGAAATATCCTAATATTTTATTCCCAGTTTATCCCAACATCTTATTCCTGGCATATCCTGTTTTATTCCTGACATCGCCCAACATTTTATTCCCAATAAATCCCAACATCTTATTCCAACATTCTGTTCCTGACATTTCCAGATATTCTATTTCCCCATATTTTATTCTCACCATTTCTCAACTTTTTATTCCTGACATATCCCAAGATTTTATTCTCAAAATATCCCAACATTTCAACAATCCACCTCCCAATCTGACTGATTTACCTCAAAATAACATTGGCACTGGCTGGCTGAAGAAGGAGGCAGGGAAGAGCTGGATGAAGCAAAAAGTTGGGAAAAAGCCCAAATTTTCCACATTTCCACCCAACTCACCCGGACTTTTCCATCTTCATTCCGGCGGAAGGAGATGCGTTGTCCATAGACATCAACATTGACCAAGGAAACATAGGACACAGATTGGATTCCACCACGGATGTCATTCTTGGCCTCGACCCTGAAGGGCACCAGCCCAGGGTCATTCCCATGGGATTCAGCCATGGTGTAGGTGCAGGTTCCTTGGAAGTCGAAGTCAAGGCCATCGAAGGTGCGGAAGTGTGGGTCACCCCAAGCCCAGCACGTGGCGACCAGAGCCGGGATGCACTGGGATTGGGCACCGCGGGGCCGACAGCGCTCCTTGGGGCGGCAGCGCAGGGACTTGCAGGGGTCTGGGAGGGGAAGTGGAGCAGGATGAGCCATGGGCTGGGTGAAATAAGAGATAAAGATTGGGAAAAGCCACGGGTTGGAGAAAAGGATGGGAAAAAAGTGGGGGGAAGTCATGACATAGAGAAAACTATGAGATGGGAAAGACCATGGAATGGGAAAAATCATGAGATGGGAGAAACTATGGGAGAAGTCATGGAAGGAACCATGGGATGGAAAACCATGGAAGGAACCATGGGAAAAGCATGGGAAAAACAATGAGAAAAACCATGGAAAAGACCATGGAAAAAACCATGGTATGGGAGAAACCATGGGAGGAACTGTAGGAAAAATCATGGGATGGGGAAAACAACATGTGGGAAACCTTGGGAGAAACCATGGGAAGAATTGCCCTATCCTTGACCCTTAGTGCCAGAGACAGGATTCTGTTCCCTCCACCCCCCCTTCCCTTTTCTTCCCAATCAATCCCCCAGTCATCCCCAGACCTGCTTGGCCTCTAAAATCCCCCTTTTTTCCCATTTTTCCTCACTTTTATTGATGCATCCCAAGATGCCTTCCCGGATTTCGCAGGATTCGTCCTCAGTGCAAGCATGGTCATGGCAGGTAAGGCCCTGACCAGGGACACAGGTGCAGCGGCGCTGGCAGCGATCCCAGAAAAGCATCTCATGGGGCTGTGGGGAGAGAGAAGGGAGACAAGGAAATCCATGAAAACAGGGGATAAAAGGAAAAAAATGCAGAAAAATGGGACGTAAGTGCAGAAAAATAGGGAAAATAGTGAACAAATTGCAAGGCAAAGGGATGTACATGCATACATTCCCTATAAATAGGGAAGAAGAGAGAAATGCAGGAAAAAAAATACGTAAGTGCATAAAAATAAGGGGAAAAGTGCTGGGGAAAAGCATAAATATAGTAAAAATGGGGAAAATGCAGAGAAAGAAATGCAAATACATAACATCAGGAGAAATACCAGCAAGAAAAAGAATGTAACTGCCTCAAAATAGGGGAAAAGAAAGGAAATGCAAGGAAAATACAGCATAAAAATAGGGAGGTGGAAAGGGGGAAATGCTGGGAAAATGAGACAGAAGAATAGGGGAAAATGCAAGAAATAAAGGTGTAAATGCATAAAAATAGGGGGAAAAAAGGGGGGAAATTAATTTTTAAAATGTTTTTAAGCCAGGAAAAAAAGAAAGCACCATGAAAACAGAGGTGAATGCAGAAAAATATGAGAGAAAGGAAAAAAAATGCAGGGCAAATACAGATAAGGACATAAAAACAGGGAAAAGAAGGAAAAAAGGAAGCAAATGTATAAAAACGGGGGAAATGAAGGGAAAAAAGACATAAATACCTAAAAACAGGAAGAAAAGCCAGAAAAACTACCTTATAGTATTCCCCATCCCTGAAGCATCCACAGTGCTCCTCGGGAACGCATCCCTGTCCATCAAAGACGGAGCCCTGGTGGCACTGGCAGCCCTCTGCACAGGTCTGGGGACAGGTGGTGGCATTTCCGGCACAGGTGTTGGCGCAGGTGTTGGTGCAAAGGGAGTAGGTGCTGTTGGCCGGGCAGGTGAGGGCTGGAATTTTCATGGAATCATGGACTGAGTTGGACTGGAAGGGACCTTAAAGCTCATCCCATCACCATCATCCCATGTCTTGTGTGTCACCACTGTCACCCACACCCAAACAAGGAACATTCCCCACCTGTGCCCCCCAAACTCCCGGTGCTCCAGGTGGGATCTCACTTGGAGATCTTCCCAACCCCAAACAGGGGACATTTGCCCCTGTGCCCTCCCAAACTCACGGCAGAAGGATGGCGTCCTCCAACCCCCCACAGTGACTCCAGCATCTTGGCATGCGGTGACATAGCTCTGGATACTCTGGCACAGGACATGCATGTCCCCTCCAGTCATACAGAGGTCATGGATGCAGGATTGGGAATACGGGATTGGGTCAATGATGCGATGGCAAGAGCCAAAGGGACCTTCGGGGGCCATGAGGAGGCCACAGTAGTTGGGTTTTTGGAGGATTGCCACTTTTTCCTCTGTGCAGGTGGGACACTCATCCTTGGGACAGGTGTCATTGCAAGGTGTGTCCATTGTTTTCCATGCGGATCCAAAGGCTGTCGCATCTGGAGCCAGCTGGCCACTGGAGAGCTGGAAATCATCACTGCGCTGGCCATTGTAGTTGCCACAGAGGCCACGCAAGTGCCCCATGTAGATCTGGGGCACCGTGATCATCACGTGCTGGACGAGGTCATAGTGGACAACGAGGCCAAAGTCAGTGCGGAGCAGGACACCTGTCCCATGTGGGTAGACCTGGACCTGTCCCTCCCTCAGGATGGTGGGGAGGTGGTGGGAGATGGAATCCACCTGGGATAGAGAAGGAAGAGTCCTCCAGTGAGGAGATGGGACCAAAAATTTGGGGAAAACACCTTCCCAACAATATTCTGATAGATTTACGGATCCCACTTGGAAAGAAAAGTTCGGATGAGTATGAATTAGTCCTGGAGGTGGGGGAGGGCTCCCCTCATCAAGGAAATACAGTTTTGGGGTTGATTGAGGTAGAACGAGAAATTTAGGGAAAACGACTTCCGACCAAAGTTTTAACGCATTTAGTGACCTTGCTTAGAAAGAAAAGTTGGGATGAGCATGGACTGGGCTTGAAGTTGGGCTGAGGTGTCCCTCCCATCAAGGAAACCCAGTTTAGGGGAGATCCCATGAGATTTGGACCATAAAGTGCCACCTTACCATGACATCTGCCCCTTTTCCTTGTTTCAAGGTCAAGATGACCCCATAGACTTCCACAGACAACGCTTGGATCCTGGAGACCTTCCCCTTCTGCCGTGCCTCCTTCTGAATTGTGACAATAAATGATGTCAAGTTGTCACCTGTGCAGGTCTGGGTGAGGACATAGGAGCAGGTACCAGTGATGTTGAAGACCATCCCATCAAAGGTGATATAGGTGCAGTCACCTGTGGCTACGCAGGTGCTAGACACCTGAGAGGGACACTGGAAGACACCATCAATGACCTTCCCAGGGCCACCATTAGGACAGGAAGTATTTTGGCACTCCACAGTGCCACCGGAGAGGCACTGGCACATCTCCTGCTCTGTGGGGTAGAATGTCTCCCCCTCTTTGTAGTAGACTCCGTGGTGGCTGCAGCCACAGTGGGACATGGGGACGCACTCATCGCCACTGAGCATGAAGCCGTCCTGACACACGCAGCCCTCGCGGCACCGCCGTGGGCATGTGGTGGAGTCAGTACCGCAGGTGTGCTGGCAGGTGTGGGAGCAGAGCTCGTAGGAGCTGTTGGAAGGACAGGGAATATCTGCCGGGAGACAATGGGATTCATGAGGAATCAGGAAATTCCAAGCCGAAACCTGGAAGATTCCTGGAATTCAGGTGCAAACTTCATCAAATACAGAGTGTTTTAGCCCAGTTTCATGATAAACCCTCAATTTTCCTCCCTGTGGATGTGATGAGGGACATCATCAAATAATGATCCAATGATTATCTGATGATGATCCAATGATCATCCATAAGGAATATCCCAGGCAAATTAAAATAGGAATTCTTGCCGCTAAACCACCCAATTTCCCCCATTTTCATGGAGAAAAATGTAACATTCCCTCAAAGAGTGGGATTGCTCCACACTGGGTCCTCAACTGACCTCCAGGCTGGATCCCTTTAACCCAATTCCACTATTTTTGGTACATTTTTTGGTGGTTCTCCCTCTAAATTATCCATTTTGGAGCCAACACCAAGAAATTGGAGATTTGAGGGGGTAAATTACTCCAAATGAGACAGCATTTTCCTTGGGAAGGGTTCATTTTGGGTGGATTATGGGATCAACCAAGACTTTGGATGGAATTCCCACTGGATTCTCACCCACATCTGGGTTGTTCATACTTGGATTTGGAGCAGACTTGAGGATATTTTGGATACTGCTGAAGGAAAAACCCTCCCATTATCCCAACTTACAGCAGAAATTATCCGTCCTCCACCTTCCGATGGACACACCAGCAGCCTGGCATGCGGTGGCGTAGCGGGCAATGATTGGACACATCCCTTCTTCCTGATCAGGGAAGAGGCAGGAGTCATGCATGCAGCTCTGGAAGTACTGGTGGGCATCAACATGACCATGACATGCTCCAAAGGGTCCATCTGCTTCCAAAATAATTTCACACCCCATCCCAGATACTTCCTGCTGCAGCCGGGAAAGTGCGACAGTGCTGGAACATTCCACTGTTGACCTCTCACCACATCCTGGGACGTCTGTGACCTTCCAGCTGCTCCCGAAGGCATCTGGGTCTGATGTCACCTGGTTGTTCCTCATCATCATGTCGTCGCTGGCAGCACCGTTGTAGTTCCCGCAGAGCCCACACAAGGCATTGGCAAAGCCACTGGGCACCATGGCGGTGACGTGGCTGTACCAGTCGTAGGTGACAACGAGGCCAAAATTGGTCTCTACCACTGCATCCTGCCCATCACGATAGATAACAATCTTCCTTTCACTGTAGTGATACGGGAGGTTGACCAACTGCTCATCAATCTGGGGAGAAAACCATAAAAAGTGATCAAATTTGTGGTCTGACGGTAAACTATTTTCAACAGCCAGAGCAACCAAAAGGCATTGATTTAATTAAATTTTGAATTGAAATAAATTTGGGATTTAAGATTATGAGAAGGTCCAAGTCCCAAGAGGAGGCTGACCAACCACTCATTGATCTGGGGAGAAAACCATAAAAATTGATACGATTTCGGTCTGATGGATAATTCCAATTCTGCCTTCAACAGCTGGAACACCCAAATGATGTTGATTTAATTACATTTCAGATTTAATCACTCATTAATGGGATGAGGTTTGGGATGAAGTGGAGAATGTGGTGAAAAGATATGGGATCATTTCCTAAACTCACCATGATTTTTCCAGGGTGTTCCCTGCTGATGCTGATGGTTTTGTTGTAGACTTTGACTGTCACCACGGCGATGGATGACATGAGGTTGTCACTCTGGTGGCCATTCTGCACCAACACCTGGAATCCTACCAAATTTTGGGTGTCCTCACACAATCCAACCAACAGGTAGACACATGTTCCCTGGAAGATGAACCTCTTGCCATCAAAGGTCTCGTAGTGGGTGGCTCCAACAGCGGTGCAGACCCCAAAAATTTTGGGATAACAATCCTGGATTCCCTTCTCCACCCGGCATTCCTCCTCGGTGCCGCAACCAGAATCCCGGCACACCGCCTGCCGCTGCTCCGTGTCACACACGCAGCGCTGGGTGCAGGTGAGGTCACCCCAAAATTCCTCACCAAGGCCATGGAAGAGACCCTGAAAGATGCAGCCACTTTCAGAGGGGGGGACGCAGGTGTTGGCTTCAAGGACAAGGCCCTCGTGGCACACACAGGTGTCCGTGCAGGTGGTGGCGGTGGCACAGCTGGACGACACAGCGGGAACGTTGCAGGTGGGGGGGCAGGCGAGGCCACAGGTGCTGTAGGTGCTGTTGGGTGGGCAAGTGAGAGCTGGACAGGGAGGGAGACAGTGGTCAGGGTGGAGCAGCACATGGTGGGACAGACTTCTTCGACTATTTACATAGATATCCTGGAGTCTCCATGGATTTTCTGGAGTCTCCATGGACTTCCTGGGCCTTCTACCTGGACTTTCTGGAAACTCTGCAGACTTCCTGGACTTCCTGCTCAGACTTTCTAGAAAATCCATGGACTTTATGGACTTTCTACTTGGGCTGTCTGGAATCTCCCTGGACTTCATGGATTTCCTGCTTGAACCTGCTGCCACAACCTTTCCCAACCCATGATCCCATGGATCTTCAGTCCCACATTAATTAGGCTCTGCCCACCCCAAGGAGTATTTTCACTCACGACATCCCGCTGCTGTCCTCCAGTCGGAAACGCTGATCCCCTCCTCCTGGCAGTCGTCAGCATAGATCTGGAGGGCGTGGCACAGTGCATCGAGACGCCCCTCATTGGCACACAGGTCGTAGATACAGTTCTTCACATAGATATTGGGACTGACAGTGCCATGACATGACCGGAATGGCCCAGAGTGTTGGGACAGCATCCCACACCAGGTCTCTGCCTTGTATACCAGCACCTGCTGCCATCTGCACCGCCCACAGTCCCCAACGCAGGTGTCCTGGCAGTGGCCACTCTCACTGGTCACCTTCCAGCTCCGCCCCAGCTCCACAATATCCCACACCTGTTTCCCATCAGGAGTGAGAGCGTCATCTTGGGGGTCTCCATTGTTGTTCCCACACATCCCACAGACTTTTCCAGAAAGAGCAGCCGGAAGTTTGACCACCACATGATCATCCCAGTTGTAGAGGACCTTCAGGTTGAAACTTGATTGGATCAGCATGGATTTACCCTTCTGATGGATGCGGAGCTTCCCATGGGAGAGGGAGATGGGGAGGCGCGAGCGGTGGTTGTTCACCTGCAGGACAACAACAACCATCAAAACAACCAAACCCCATCAAAATAAGGCAATAAATGGAGTTGAAGAAGATCTGAAGTGTTTTTATGCAGGGGTTGCCTGCACACCAGCAAATCCTTGAATTATTTAGGAAAAGACTCTCAAGTTCATTGCTAAATACGTAATTTCAGTGAAATTCCAAAAAATTATTGGAATTTGGGAATTATGATGGTTTTTGCTTACCCTCACCATCCCATTCTCTGACCGGACTGCAGTGACAGTGATATTGTCAACATGAATGGTGATGGAGCCAATGGAAGAAACTTTGGAGTTCTCCTTTTCCTCCTTTTTGACCTCAACAGAGAAGGCAGGAAGGGTGGGATCGGGACTGCAGATGGTGGTCAAGGTGTAGGCACATGTTCCCATGAAATCAAAGGCTTTTCCATCAAAACTGCGGTAGTGTGGCCCACCAGCAAGCCAACAGGTAGAGAAGGTCTCCTGGATGCACTCTGGTTGTCCATCCACCATCTCACACCTCTCCTCACATACCAAATCCTCACAGGAGAGAGGTGTGGGGGCTGAAAAAAAGGGGAAAACCCATGAATGGTCAACCAGAAAACAGCAGGGTGACACAACAATGGACTGACTGTACTCACTGGTGGCACAGAGCCCAGGGAAGCCATATCCAGTTTGACTCCGGAACCCAAACACCAGAAGCCCGATGGGCACCTGCAAGTTCTCAACACTCTGTGTTGTTGCGTGCATGGTGATGATGGCCCAGGAGAAATCTGTGCCAGGAATGGCCTGCCATGCCACGGTGTTGTCGGGCCGATGGTTGAGGGTGGTGTTGGCAGCAGCAGTGGTGGGTGCAACAAGGATGGCATGGTTATACTGGCCGGGCACGCTGCTGAAGCGGAATGCAGTGCAGTGGGCGGTGACAGGTGGGACAACAAGGAGGAAGGGATCTTGCCAAGACGACCCACTGAAGAAAAACACTACCTGTACTGCCACCACCGCACTGATGTACAGGTGTGAGTTAGGGTTCACCACGAACCTCTGCACCTCCCCTGCCGCCATGACCACAGTGGCATTCCTGCTCCCGGTGTTGTAGGTGATGGTGTTGTCCTCATCCGTCACCACGTACACAAAGTCAATGTCTGTCTGCAGTGGGTTGGGTGGCACCACGTAGTTCCTCCCCCACGCTGTTATCGGGAGGAGCTGCTCCACCACAAAGTCAAAGCCAGCAGACACCTTGACACAGGTGTGGCCACTGAGGACAGCCACAGGGCTGTCGGCCACCACGGCTGTGCCAGTGAAGTCCTGGCTGCTCTGGAGCTGCAAGCTGTGGTAGGGCTGCAGGAACAGGCAGAGCACAGCGCCGGGGACGTAGGTGGCCCCAGCATAGTGGAAAGTGGCGGTGGTGGTTATGCTGACAGCGGTGGTGGCGGCGCCAGCGGCCACCACGAACTCAGTCAGGCCGTAAGTGTAGTTCCCAACGGGTGTCACCACGTAGTACCTGGTGCCCAGGCTCTCCACGGGCAGGAGGGCGGTGGCACCCACGGTGTAGCTCTTGGTGCTGACGGCCACCACGGAGATATCAGCGCTGGCCTGGACCACCAAGGTTTTATGGGAAGTGCGGCTTCCAGTGAGTTCCAGGTCAGCAGGGAGGGACAGGGGCACAGTGAGGTCCGGCCCCAGGGTGACGTTGCGGGTGACGGAGCCACCGCGGAGCATCACTGACACCTGGGTGTCGGTAGGGCCATAGGATGTGAGCAGCAGCTGCAGGTACGCGCTGGGGGACTCGTCGTCATTCTGTGGGAACACGGCCAGGAACTCCCGGCCCCGGTAGCTGGCACTGGAGAGTGCTGGGGAAACAGGGGAAAAGGGGGCCTTGGTTAATTTTTATATTAACCAAGGGGGTTATATGAAGGCGGCCTTTGTATTTTTATATTGATACTTTTATATTCATTCCATATGTGTTTTATATAGAATTATAGGAGGAATTGTACTGAAATTACATTAAAGATATGACTGCAGTATCTAATTTATAAAGTCTATTTTTATATATAATCAAAATAGAAATTATATTTACAGTTTATTATATTAATAAACAACATTTTAATAAAACTATAAATAATTCTATATAAATAGTAAACTCTTATTTATATGTTCTATTAACAAATTATTAATAATAATATACCAATGTGTTAACAATATGAAAGAACGTTGTATTATTAACTAATTATAATAAATACCATTCCTTAATATAACAATGTTATTAGATGTTTATATTACTAAACACTGTGTTATTGATATATTAATAGTACTATGTAATATACTCCAGTATATTACTACTTATTAGCACACTGATAATAAATTAATAATAGAGGACTCATATATCAGTAAAAATATGTTAATTACTTTTTTAGCCTGTTATTATATTATTATATCTGTTATCCAGTATATAACTTATATAGTTTTCCATGTTATTATACAGATCTATTAATTATAACACTGTAATTTACAACTTACATTTAAATATATAGTAGTATTTTTTCTATGATTTTGTACTTATTTTTAATAGAAATATCAGCAAAGAATTAATCCAAACCAATAAATATTAAAAATAATTAAAGTAATATAATAATAACTGCTGTAGTTATTGAATTTATTTTCGTATTAATCCCAGTAGAAAATAAATTTACATGTTATTTTTATAATTATATACAACAGTAGATGCTTTATATTTTCTCTAAAAAAATTATACAGATAATGATTTAAAATAATTTTATTTCTTCTTTTCATAGAAATGGCTTGGAAAAAATGTTAAAAATCAAGGAAAAATAAGCAATAAGGAACTAAATTAGAGCGGTAGAGAATATATTAGAGACCAGAACAGAATTAACATACCATTATATTATACTATATTGCATTATAATCTACCATTATATGTAATTCATATAACAATTATAATAATGGATATTACATTATAACACAAAAGATAAATAATATATAATTACAGTACTAAATATAATACTCATAAATTACATGAAGTTATAATATATTATAATACAATAACATAAAGTCATTCATGTAATATAATGCAACTCTGTCACATTACATCGTAAAATAATCTAGAATGGTATATAATTCTATTTATAGTAATTTGTATCTATTCTATCTTTTATAATTACGTCTCAATAGATGTAGCTATATATAATAGCAATATATAGTGTGCTATATTAATAAATACACTAATATAAAATATGAATATAAAATATGTTACATGTTTTTATATTTCACATCTCTTGTACATCCATATAAACTTTGAAATAATTTTATACTGAATTTTCACTAAAAAATGCAAATCAAGAATAATGATAATAACAACATAATTATAGCAGAATATATCATACGTTGTATTTTTATATAATTACAGTAGAGATTATATTATACATTCATATATAACTATTGTAGTGTATAAATATAATTAATATATCCACAACATATAAAAATATAGATAAGTATTAATAAGCAATTAATGTCCTATTAATCAATACTATGTTCTTCAATTACACTATTTAATGTCATTATTAGCCAACTAACATTTTAAGTATTTTGTACAAGTTAAAGTGTATGTAGATAAATATAGATAAATATAGATAAATATAGATAAATATAGATAAATACAGATAAATCTATAAAAGGGAAAGTAAACAAATAAAAGATACTTTGAAAGGATCAAAAATAGATTTTTGAGGATTTTTTTAATGCTCCAAAACAACAAAAAAGGCGTTTTTTGCTCCAAAACAGGTTAAAAAGAGTGGGTTTCTTCTGAAGGAAGCTTTGAGATCGCTGGGGGAAAACCACATGAAAATGTGATAAAACTTTATTAAAACTCAGTATATATATGAAAAGTTCACTATAAGAATTTGTTTTAAATTTAAAAAATAGGGAAATGGGGATGCTGGGTAAAAAAAGGTAATTCTGGTGATTTTTTCTGAAAAAAATGGAATTTGAGTGTTTCGGGGAAAAATAGGGAAAAATGAGCTTTGACTGTGAATAAAAAATAAGATTAAAGGGGGCTTTCTGAATAATATATAAAAAAGGGGTTTTCTTAAAAGGGGGGATTTTGAAGAAAAGCCAAAAGGGAAATAAGCAATTGGGATTTTAAAAATTAAAACAGAGTGAATGAGGTTTTTTTCTTTAAAAATGCCCCAAACCTAAAACAGAGTTCAAGAGGGCTTTGTTTCCCCTAATAAATAATTTTTTTAAAAAATTTTTAAAAAGGAATAAACAAGAAAATATTAAGGGATTAAAAGAGTTTTTCTTTAAAACACTACAAAAAATTGGGTTGATAAGAGGTTTTCATGAAAATTAGAAAAAGGTCAGGAAAATAAGGAATAAAAGGTTATTTTTTCCCTAAAGAACCAACTTTTTTTATTAAAATAGAGCAAATAAAAGGACTTTTTTCATTAAAAAACTTTTCAAAATAGACCTTTTTTTCCTGAAAAAACCCCACAATTCCAGCATATAGATCTTGGGTTTTTTTCCTGGAAAAACACTAAAACTGATTATGTTAGATCCAAAACAAACAACAAATAACAAAAAACCACAAACAAAACAACAACAAAAACCAACAAAAAAACAACAAAAAAAATCCAACAAAAAAACCGACAAAAAAAACCAACAAAAAAACCAACAAAAAAAAACCAACAAAAAACCCAACCAAAAAACCAACAAAAAAACAACAAAAAAGCAACCACTACAAAAAAGTAACCCCAAATAACCAGGATAAGTGCACTTTTTTTTCAGTGAAAGTGAGGAAAAAGGGGATTTTTCCATGAAAATTAATGGGGGGTTCATGAGAAAAAAAAACCCACAAAAAACGATTCTAAGGGCTTTTGTATTAAAAAAAAATATTTTTAAAGGGTTTTTTTTGGTTAAAATTAATAAATCTGCAGCTGAGAGTTTGCTGGAGGAAATGCAAAATGAGGGAAGAAGGGAATTTTTGGGCAAAAAAGCCCAGGGATTCAGGATTTCATTTTCTGTGCTAAAAAGCCTGGAAATAAGTACAAAATCCAGGAAATCTGGGATTTTGTGTGGAAAACCAGGATTTTGCTTACCACAGAAGGGAAGGAGGAGCCACCAGATCCCATCCTGTGCCATCACTGTGAAAAACACCCAAGATCACTAAAAATTTCTGTTTTATCAGAAAAACCCATGTGAGCCCTGAGGTATCTCCAGAACCCTCAAATAACCCCCAAATTACCCCCAAATGCCTTTCATTACCCCAAGGTGCCTTTTTTCACCCCATGGAAACCTCGTGGGGTTTATTTTGGCCCCCACTGCTCCCAAATCCACCCCAAAACCTTCCAAACTCTACAAACTTTGTCCAAAATTCCCCAAATTTGGGTCAAAATGGGGGGTTTTTTTACCAATTCCCCCATTTTGGATCAAAGTATTTTCCCCCCAATCCCCCCAGTGTGGGTCAAAATGGAATTAAACAGCTGAAGCAACCATCCCTCCCCCCATCCTCCCCCCCACCTTGAGGCCACGTCAGAGTCCCCACCTCTATCAGATTCACTCCAAAACCAGATGAATTTGAACCCAAATCACCTAGATTTGTGTCAAAATGGGGTTAAAATGCTGGCACAGCCCTCCTGACAACCCCTCCCTTTGATGCCACCTCAATACCCCATTTCCACCAAATCCACACTAAAACTTTATGGAAAGGGTGAATTTTGCCCCAGATCCCCTCAGTTTGGGTCAAAATGGGGGGGTTTTTGCCCAACACCCCCCAAATTTGGATCAAAATGGGGCTCAACATCCAGGACAACCCTTCACTCACCTTGTCCCACTCAAACCCTCCCAAATGCTCAATTTGCCCTCAAACAGGGGGAAATAAACCACCAAAAATTGGGCATGATGAGGGGAAAAACCTGAAATTTGGGGGGAAAGTGCACAAAAAGGGAAAACCCCTGAGATTTGGGGGGGAAATGGGAAAAACGAAAAAAGAAATTTGGACACAAAAAGTGTTTAAAATCCAACATTTGGGAAGAAAAAGGGTTAAAATCATAAAGCTTGTAGGGGAAAAGAGGGCAAAAGCCACAAAACTGGGGAGGGGAAAAGAGTAAAGAATCTGAAATCTGGGCAGAAAAAATCCTTAATTTCTGCCCATCCCCAAACAATGAGGAAAACCAGGAAAAAACAGGGAAAGAAGTGTCCCCAGTCGTCCCCCACTCACCAGCCCCTCAGCTCCTGAATTCCCAGAACTCTGCAGACACAGAGCGTTTGTCCCAAAATCACTCTTTTTATACCTAAATGGGCCTCGGCTACAGCCTCCTGGCATGGCTTCCTGGGGGCGGATTTGGGCCCAAACCTGCAGATTTGGGCAGATTCAGCAGAATTTCTGGATGGGAGGAGGGGCCGGGGGCATGACCCACAGTTCCCGAGAATTTGGGAACTGGCAGCTGGATCCTGTCACTGATGGGACGTGACGGGAGCGGAACCCACAGGGATGTCACGGCAGGTGTGAGTGCCACAGGGATGTCGTGACAGGTGGGGTACCCTGGGCGATCCTGCCAAATTCCCTGAACTCCCAGAATCGCTGCCCCCACGGCGCCCTCTGGCCCCATGATCCCAGGGGAAGGACAGACCCAAATCCGGATGTTTTTTACCCAAAATTAATGATCCGAGACCCAGCGGGGAATTCCGGGGAATGGGAAATTCTGGCCCAAGTGCCTGAAAAAGCTGAAGAAAACCAGCTGGAGCCAGGAGAGACGATGGAAAACAGGGAATTAAAGGGCTTCTGCCTTAAAATGAAGACATAAAAATGCGGAATCCCTGAACCCCACAGAGATCCACAAAAATGTCCAGAGACAGGGACCCCCCCAAACCCAGCCAGGGACGCCAAAAGCCACATGGGGATGCCCCAAAACTACCCAGGCATACTCTCAGCCCTCTGAACCCCCAAACCACAAGGTCCCTGCAGAGAGATGGGGGTCCCCGGGGCTGTTGGGGGTCCCTGGAAGGGTTTTGGGGTTCCTGATAAATGACACGGAGAAGAGAAATTTTCAGTTCCCCTGAAGGTGCTGGATGGAGCTTAAAGACTAACTGCAAAAAAGATGAAAGGATGTAAAGGTATGCACACAGGATCACAAGCATAGCTGGAACCAGTGGACAAATAGTTAATGAGGAATACAGTGGGGTTTTGGCAAGTTATGTAACAAGAAGCAACTGCGCATGGCCACAGAAAAAGTTCAAGGAAAGGTCACCTGTAATATGGAAGCATTCAGTGAATATGACCACCAGAGACCCCTTCGTGGTTCCTCCAGGACCATACCCTGTTGTAGTTTCACCGCACACATCAGATTAAAGGAGAAATCCCTCAGTGTGTCCTGCGCGGATAAAGAATGCCTGCTTTCTAATGCTGCAAATTGTGTTAGAAAGTTTCTTTTCCAACCAATTTTGGTATGATTCCCTTGGACGGGCTTACGGATCTAAGGGGAGCTGAGCTGAGAGAGTCCTGTCGGGGCTTGGGGGTCCCTGGGAAGGTTTGGGGTTTCTAGAGGAGATGTGGGGGGGTCTGTGGGGGAGACTGGGGGTCTCTGTCAGTGGGATCCCAGCTCTCTGCCACTTTCAGAGAGGGGCTCCCCACCCAGGACCTCTCAAACCACATGGGGACCCCTTCGACCGCCAAATCCCCTCTAAGACGCCCACAACCACACCAGCCGCCGTCCCCCCCCAAACCCTCTCCTGGGGATCCCCAACAACCTCCCTGGGACCCTCAAAACCATCTCAGTGAGCCCCAAACCTCCCTGGGCATCCCTCTGTGCCCCCTGACCCGCAAACCCCTCCAAGGTTCCCCCCATTTATACTCCAGGGACTCCCTCAGTCCCTCCAGAGCCCCCAAACCCCTCCAGGGAATCCCCACACCCTCTCCAGGAACCCCAAAGCCCTCTCAGGGACCCCACCCCTCTCCCGCCGCGCTCGGCGCCGCCGCTTCCCGCCTTCCCCTTCCCCCGCCTCCCATTGGCCGCAGCGCCCGCCCGTCCCCGTCCTCAACCAATCAGCGCCCGAGCTCGCAGCGCTGGGGCGGAGCCAAGCGAGAGCGCGGGCGATGGAGCGGGTGAGGCCTGAGGGGTCCGGAGGGGACCGAGGCGGGGACGTGGGGGATCCCGGGGGGGAATTTGGGGGGTTCGAGGGGGCCCCGCGTCACTCCCCGCATCCCCCCCGCAGACGCTCAGTCTGGAGCAGCGAACGGAGCGGCTGGTGCAAAGGAGGTGGGAGAGCAGCCGGGCCTCGAGTGCCCCTCGAGATCCCCAAGTGCGCCCAGGTGACCCTGGGGACCCCAATCTGCTCCCTCGTTCCCTAAGTGTTGCCCCGGACTCCAAGGGCTACCCAGACCCCCAAATACCGCCCCAGACCCCCTAAGTGCCTCCCAGTTCCCTCCCCTGCCCCAGGTGATCCCCAAGAGTGCCCCGGGGACCCCCAACTACCCCACCCGATCCCAAGCGGTGCCCCAGGCCCCCCATTCTGCCCGTAAGCGCGCCCCCGCAGGCCCTGAAATGCCGTCCGGGACCACCAGCCCCGCGGGGGGCAGTGCAGGGCCAGCATTTCGGGGGTCCTCCCTCCTCCCCAACCCTCTCCGCCCCCTCCAGCCAGGCCCTGCTCAGCACCCGCCCCCGCGGGCCAGAAAGGGCGAAGCCTCCGTTTGGCTCCGCCCCGTCCAGATCCACCCTCGGCGACCCCCTCGTCCAGTGGCGCTTGAGGCGGTGCCAAAGGGAGGAGCCGGCGCTGGACGCGCCCTCGGCGGGCAGGGCCCTGCCGGGCTCTGCCGCTCCCCAGGGCGCCCTGCAGGGGGTGCCACGGGGGAGGTCACATGACCCCCCCGGGGCCCTGCAGGGGGCCGTGCCCTGGGGGCCACGTGATCCCCCCGGGGGTCACTGGCCAATCAGGAGGCACCTCTGCAAGCCCCTGCGCCAGGGGGCGCCTTCAGCGCAGGCCGGCTCCCAGGAGCCCTTGCGGCGGGAGCCCTGCTGGAGGCCGCCCGGCTCCCGCGGGGCCCTCTGGGCAACGGGGAGCGGCCCTCTGGGTGCTCGGCAGGGGGCGCTGTACTCACAGTCACGTGACTCCCGCGAGGCCCTGTCGCCAGTCAGCCGCAGCTGCTGGGCATCTCTGCACCAGGGGGCGCCACCCTGTGGGAAGCGAGAGTCCCATGAGCCTTTGCGGCAGGAGCCATGTTGGGGGTCACCTGACTGCCTCGAGGCTCTGCGGTGTGCGTCACCTTTGCGGCCACGTGACTCCCAGGATGCCCTGCGGCCCGCAAGGGAGGCGCTTCCTGAGCCCCTGCGCCGGGGGGGGCCGGGCTTGAGGTCACGTGAGCCCCGTGAGGCGCCGCAGCCACTCAGGAGCAGTGCCCGTGATGCCCTGCAGGGGGCGCCGCTGCAGCGGCCGCTGGGTGAGAGAGCAGAGGAGCCCGCGCGGGCCGGGGGGCGTCTGTGGGTGGGGGTCATCTGGGGGCCACGGGGATACTTCTTGGGACTGCAGGGCACTTGTAGGCCAGGGCAGTCACTTGTGGGGCTGCAGGGCACTTGCGGGGCTGGGGGGGGGGGCAGTTCTGGGTCAGGGGTTCACTTGAGGGGCTGGGGGGACACTCGTGGGCATGGGGGTCGCTTGAGGGACTGAGGCACCACTTGTGGGTTGGGGAGGCACTTCTGGGTCAGGAAGTCACTTGTGGGGCTGGGGGAACACTTGTGGTACTGCCACCCCCTGTGACACGCAGGCCCCCCAGGCTGTTTGGGGGACCCCCTCCTCTGGATGCTGCGATGCCACCGCCGAGCCATAAGGGGACGGCTTCGGTAGGACGCTCCCATCCCCAAGTTTTAGGGGTCTGCCCCTGCGCCTCCGCCAGGTCCCCCTAACCCCCCATTTGTTCTCCCTTCTCCCCTCAGGGCCATCGAGACCCTCCTGGAACCCCCACCAGGGCGCCCCCAACCCATGGTGGGTTCAATAAAGCAATGACACCCCAAAATTGCACCAGGGAGGTGGGCAGACCCCCAAAATCCCCTCCCTTTCCTCCCCCACCTTTGGCGTTGCCCCCAATCCCCTCTCCCCCCATATGGCCCCAAGAGCATTTGGGGGATTCTGGGGGCTCAAAAGAGGGTGTTGGTCGGGTGCTGGACGTCTCTAGGGGGTCCAGGAGGGTGTGTGGGGTGTTTGCAGGGGCTCTGAGGCTGCCCAAAGGGGTTTGGGGGTGTATGGGGAGCGCCGGAAATCGGGAGTGGTTGGGAGGGGCACTGGGTGTCTATAGGGGGTCCAGAAGAGCTCTATGGGGTTGGGGGATGTCTGTGGAAGTTGTTGGGGGTCCAGGAAGGAGTTTGGGGGGACCCTTGGGCTTTGGGGGGGTGGGGAGGGGGGGAGTCTTTAACTGTCCTGGGGTCTGTGGGATGTTTTGGGAGGCCCAGGAAAGGGCTGGGGGCTTTGTGGGGACGAGGGGCGGACACTGTGGCGTCTGGGGGGGTTGCTGGGCGTATCGGGCAGGGGAAGCCCCAAACCCGTGTGGGGCGGCTCACCTGGCTTCTTCACCTTCACGGCCAACGTGGCGCCGGGGGGTTCTGGTGTCCCCCTGCCCCCGAGGGGGCTGTGGGGGGTCATGGGGGGCGTCAGAAACAGCCCCCAAATCCCTCGGGCCCTGCCGCCTTCCATTGGCCGTCGCGCCCGCCCGTCCTCGCTCTGAGCCAATCGGCGCCCGAGAACGCGGCGTTGGGGGCGGTGCCCCGGTTCCGCGCCAGTTTACTCACTTCCCGGACTACAAGTCCCGAAATGCCTCGGGGCGCCGTAACGCGCCTGTAGAGCCGGGACTGCGGTTCCCGTCATGCTCCGCGGTTCCCGTCATGCTCCGCGGCCCCCGAGAGCCCGGTCGGGGCCGGGAGTGCCCCCAAGTGCTTCCCTGAGCCGTAAGTGCCCCCAGATGTCCCCCTCCTGATCCTCAAGTGCCCTCCGCGATCCCTAAGCCTGCCCGCCCCCGGTCCCTTACTGGCCCCCAAAATGCCCTCTATATGTCCCCTCGGACCCCCAAGTGCACTCCAGTTGCCTCCCCGACCCCTAAGTGACCCTCCAGACCCTTAAGTGATCCCGCAAGCACCCCCAACTGCCCTCCAAGGGCCCGTCAAGCGCCCGGGGAATCGGTGCGATGACAGCGGTGTGAGAAAGAGCCTGACCCTATCGCAGTATCGGCAACAGTTCAGCCTTTAATTAAAATTTGAATTAAAACTGCAGTTGCCCATGTGGGGGATGGACAAGCCCCCCACCTCTTCGTGCCGCTCCCATGGTCCCTCTTGGAGCCGGGGAAATTGCAGGAAAAGCATTCCTGCGTGTTGCGTACATAAAAAATTTCATGGGAGTCGGGAACAATCTGTGGTGAGCTTCCTGGACAGGTGGAGATCAAATCCTGCCACGTGAAGGAGAGGTTGAGAGGACTTTGGGGACCTGCAGTATACATTCTATAGCCCCGCCCCCCAAAACCCCAGAGACCCCCACCATCCCCTACATACTCCCCCAAACTCCCCACTAGACCCCAAATACCCTTGGAGTCCCCTCAAAATACCCCAGAGACCCCCCCCCCCGCACACCCTATAAACCGTCAGGGCCCTCCCAAACTCCCTCTAAAACCCCCTGAGACCCCCTGAAACAACCCATAGATCTGCCCAAATGCCCAGCACTCCCCCGAGCCCCCCAAAAGGGGCTACCCCAGATGGCCACAGCTAGGCAGGGACTGCCTGAGCCAGTTTTTGGGCTGATATGTATGTAGGTAGGGGACAGGATGGAGGGTGAGGGTTTTCACCTGCCAGAGGGCAAGGTTAGATGGGTTATTGGGAAGAAATTCCTCCCTGTGAGTGTGGTGACACCCTGGCACAGGGTGCCCAGAGAAGCTGTGGCTGCTCCATCCCTGGAAGTGTCCAAGGCCAGGTTGGACAGGGCTTGGAGCAACTTGGGATGGTGGAAGGTGTCCCTGCCCATGGCAGGGGGTGCATTGAGATGACCTTTGAAGTCCCTTCCAACCCAAACCAGCCTGGCATGCTAAAACTGGTGGAGGTTTGGGGTGGGTGACCTTGGCTGACCCCGGGCGCCCCCCTCCAGGCTGCTCCATCACTCACGCTTCAGGAAGAGACAGGAAGAGAAAACCTGATGAAAAAGCTCCTGGGGGAAATGGGTTGGAGGGGTGTCAGTCCCTCAGGAGCTGCTCCAGGTCCCTTTCCATGGGGTGAGTCCCTCAGGTGGAGGCACTTGGGGCACAGAGGCAGCATCTGCCTCACTCTGTTCTTCTCCAGGGCTGCAGGGGAATCTCTGCTCTGGCACCTGCAGCACCTCCTCACCTGGGGATCTGCTCGGGGAGGAGAGACAACAGCAGTGAAAGGGACTTGGCACCAAAGGAGGCATCAGCAGAGCAAGAAACATTTCCCAAGCTCTAGCTGGTGTCAGGTGAACTCAGACGGGAGATCAGGTGGGTTTGGTTTTAACCAGAAAGTGAATTTAAGAGTAAATCATGGATTTCCTCCTGTGTCAGGGAATTCTCTGGAACATGGATTTGCTGCTTTAAAATGTTGGTTTACTTTCCATAATTCATCTGGGCTGTGTTATGCAAGAGGTCAGTGTTTCACCTTTTATAAATAAAGAGCTGATGGTGATGATGATGATGATGATGATACTTATTTAGGCTCCCTTGCAGCACATCTGCAAGGCAGGGACTTTGCTCTCAAGACTTCAATTATGCAGAATTTACCCTTCCTTTGCTCACAATTTTCCCTCTGCTGAGCTATTCCCAGTGACCATCACCAAATCCCACATGACCAGAGTCTTGATTGCACCAAAATTAAATTAAACTGAATGTTATTTTTCTTAAGGATTTTAAGATTTATAAATCCCCTGTTCTAGAGTGATACGGGTGTGGCAGGCAAGACTTGGAGGGTTTAGAGATAAAAGCAGCATTTTTTGTATGTTTTTTATTAAAAATAAAGTGTTTTTACTCAGCCATGGCAGGTTCTCTCCTGGCAGCTGCTGCAGGGTTTCGGGGATGGAATCTGGGGACATCCAGCAGGTCCTGAGACCTCATTTTTCTCTAAGTGTGGATTCTGAAATGGCAAAGGAAAAGTATGAGGAAACTTTAGAAGCTGAGCAAAACTACCCAAAATGTGGCCTGAGGCCCTTGCCTGTGTTTTGGGCAGTTAAAGAATAGTTGCAATTAAGGGCCTCTGGAGATCAGCCAACAAAATGTCCTGGTCTTGCACAATCTCCTCACCCTGGAATGTTTGGGGTTGGGGAGGTGAAACCTAATTTGTGTCCCTGAAGGGATGGATGGAATTTTGCTCTGGGTTTGAGTTGGGAGGAAACAGAACTGGGAGCAGTTGGATTGCTCTCAGCTGTTTTTTTTGTCTCCCAGCCCTGTGGGATGTGGCAGGACAAGTGAGGCTCCTCCCTGCCCACCTCTCCCACCTCCTGAGTCCTTCCAAAGGGCTGCCAAGGGAGCCTGCACCCACTTCACTCCCCTCGTCCATCTAGGAATTGTCTTGTTGTGAAAGGCAATCAGATCAGTTCTGTGATGAAATTTTACGGAGTCCAGTGGGGAACCTTCTTCCTGCCTTCCTCCCTGCTTATCTCATGCTCCTTTTCCTCTATTCTCTGTTGCTCTGTCCTGCTCCCTGTGCCATCGCTCCTCCCTGTGACAGGCAGAATTTCCTTTCCACCAGTTGTCCATATTCCATCATCACTTGTGAGTTGTTCCTGCACAGAATCACAAAATCAGTTAGATTGGAAGAGACTAGTAGGTCATCTGGTCCAACCTCGCTGCTCAGGCAGAATCATCCTGGCGCACATGGCACAGGATTGTGTCCAGACCTACAGTCCCCTGTAGATCCAGATGAGGTTCAGTGTACACAAACCATGTGGTGGAAGTTCCTACTGAGCTGCCATCGCCATATACCAACTCATTGGCAGTGATGTTGTGGAAAGGAGGAGAACAAAGAGTAGATAATTTGGTTACCAAACTCTGGCAATGTGAAGAAAGTACCGCTTCCACCTATGAACCTGCATCTTGTCTGTGGAAAGGACCTCCAGCAATTTAAAGAAGTGCCCCATGCCCCACCAGTACAGACCAGAGTCTATGGGGAACAAGTGCCTCCTGCCCAAGAGAGAGGAGGCACACCACGAGGTTACCTGTGGTTTTACCTGCCTGACCATGGTGAAGACATGAAGAGGTGGGATGGAAAACCCACCTCTGCCTTGGCAGCACGGGTATGTGAATTGACAGGAAAAATTAACCACCACAGAAAATTCCTCAAGGAAAAATGGCACTCCAGTTTCCAGTGGGCAAGTCCTCAGGCAGAATTGAAGGGCTGATGTTACCTCTGATCCTCCTGAAGGGACCTCCAGGTCATGTTTACAAGCACTGACCAATGAGTACTGTGACCAGAACTAGAGGGGTCCTGGCTCCAGCCAGGTGTGGAAAAAGGACAGCGGGATCTCTTGGACTGTGTGGATCCATGGCCTGGCACAGCAGGGCCCCAGGAGCACAAGGCTTTACTTGACACTGGTGCCGTCAAGATATGTAGGGGCAGAATCCATCTCTGTTTCTGGGATGACGGGGGATCCCAACAGGGGCTGTACTGGAAGCTGAAGTGCTCCTGACTGGGAATGAAGGGCAAAAACACTCCACTGTGATTGGCCTAGACGCTCCGTGTATCCTTGGCATAGATCACCTCATAGAGGTATTTCAAGGACCCAAAAGGACATCACTGGGCTTTGGGAGAGCTGCTGTGGAATTAGACAGAAGAAATTAAGACAGCTGAATCCCTTGCTTGGTCTTTCGGAGGACCCTTCTGCTGTGGGACTTCTGAGGGTTGAAGAACAGCAGGTACCAATGGCCAGCACAAGTGTCCCATTGGCAACATGGCACCGACTGGGACTTCAGGACCCCATCCATGAGATGATCGATGAACTGGAGGGCTGGGCGTGCTCAGCAGGACTCGCTCGCCCATCAGTAGCCCCACATGGCCCATGCCTGAGTCCAGCGGAGAGTGGACACTGACAGTGGACTGTCATGGCCTGAACAAAGTCACACTGTCACTGAGTGCTGCCATGCTGGACATGCTGGAACTTCAGTGTGAGCTGGAGTCCAAGTGCCACCATTGCATTGCCAATGCGTTCTTCTCCATTCCTCTGTTAGCAGATTCCCAGCCCTGGGGTCCCTCTTTGGGCCCCCAGCCCTGAGGCTGCCCCAGGTGGGGCCTTGGCCTCCCTGTGGCCCCCTGTCCACACAGGTGGGTTTGGTGGCCACCTTGATTAGTGCCACCCTCAGCTCCAGGGGGTCCCTGGGGGTCCCTGGTGAGGGGGAGCAGGGGCTGATGGAGCTCTGTGCCCAGTCACATGGGGAGGATGTCCCACTTTCAGGGGGTGCTCAATCTTACAGGAAGGGTGGTGTCCAGTCCAGTGATGGGTCCCCCAATGCCATGGTAGGAGGGGGTGTGTGTCCCCCAATGCCATGGAAGGAGGGGGTGTGTGTCCCAATCCCATGGAGAGGATTTCAGTTCCAAGAAGGTAAACCAGTTACATGTGGGGGCCTCAAGGCCATTAACTGGAGCAGGGGGGTCCCAATCCCATGCAGAGGGGCCCAGATCCCTGGGTGGGGTCTCATTCCATGAAGGGGGATAGTGTCCTCTGTCCCATTGGCAGGGTCCCAAAAATGAAGGGGAGGAAGTATGCTCTTGCCCCATCCTGTTTGCCACACTGTTGGGGTCCCCCCCTGTATTCAGGGTCTTCCCTCCCTCTATTTTTTTGTCTCCCAGAGGAACATGGGGCCACTAGAGGAATGTCCCAGCTGGCCAGGAAGAGTCCAGGCACCTCCTGCCACAGGGCATGGACATTGGGAGGTGTGGGGGTAGGGTGGAGATGTGGGGGACACACAGGGGACATTGGGAACACATGGGAGACATGAGGACATTGGGGGATACATGGGGGGACAGGTGGGACATGAGGGACACTGGGGACACGTGTGTACATGAGGGAGATGGGGGAACATGGGGACATGTTCAGGGGTGGCAATGAGGGTACCGTGTCCATGGGGAGGGGCGGTGTTAGAAATGATACAACTTGTAAAATTTTAAATTAACTTTAGTCAGGGGTTTTGTTCGTCTTTGCCCGGGGGAAGGGAATGGAAGTTTCTTTTCAAGAGACTCTTCCCTGGGCAAGGCCTGATGAGCTTGACATCTCAATGGACTGGGAGCTGCCAGAGGATGCACAAGAGATAAGTGACCATTAACAAACATCTTTCCTGATGTGTCAGAGACACCTGGTCTGGGGAAAGGTCAATAAGAGAACAAAGAATGAGGACCTAATTAGCATTGAAGGCAAACTGATCAATAACCAATAGAAAACCAATACTAAGACTGTTACACTAACTGTGTAACTTGGGACCAATGAACAATGAACCAACGAATTTCTCTGGGTTTTTATTGTGTAAGTATGTGAAAAATCTAGTAAAGAGCCACGTGTGATGGAAGGATTTTCTCTGCACAACCCAGGCAATGTGTGGATGAAATTATTTCTGTTGCACATTGTGGCCAGAACAACATCCTGGCCAGAGTAAAGTAATATCTTCATTCTCTAACACTAAAAATGTTTTTGTTTTTCCTGCAGTTTTGGTGACAGCAGGACAGTGCCTCCATGTCCCTCCATATCCCCCCACATCACTTGTGTGTACTTTTCCCCCAGATGGATTTTGTGGATATCTGCAACCCTCAACTGACCCCCACTGGCCACAGGGAGGCACTGGGAGCTACTGGGACTATGCTGGGAGCAACTGGAAGATACTGGAACCATGGTGGGGGTATTGGGATCACTACTGGGGTAACCAGGATCATACAGGGGACAACTGGAACCATGCTGGGGCGTGACAGGGAGTAAGGGGAATCACACTGGGGGTGAATGGGAGGAACTGGGACCATGCTGGGATCCTAGTGGTATCATACTGGGAATGACTAGGATCATACGGGGAATGACTGGAACCGTACTGGAGGTGATTGGCAGCCACTGAGACCAGGGCCAGAAGGATCCAGGGAACTCCAAGTCTTTGTGCCGAGATGGCCCTGGAACAGATCCCCTGGGGGGAACCCATGGCACGGACAGGAAAACCAGGGCATTGGGAACAGCCAGGGCTTGGGAAAGGCAGGTCCTGCCTTTCCTGACTCACCTGATCTCCTGCTGTGCCCAGGTGGCCCTGATGGGTGTTGGACATGTGTGGGTGTGTCTGCCTGAAGCTCAGCAAAGACTTTGGCACTGCCTCTATCTCCTTGCATCTCTTGGAGCACCTGTGGCTCCCAGCTGGGACAGGTGCTTCTCACTGGGAACACCTGGATGGTGGCCAGGCCAAGGACGGGTGGGAATGGGGCCACAACCAGGTGGGGCTGGGCACTGCTGGGGTTCCCCAAGGCTCAGTGTTGGGGCTGGTCCTGTTCAACATCTTCATCTGTGACCTGGATAAGGGGATTGAGGGCACCCTCAGGATGTTCACAGATCACACCAGCTTGGGTGGAAGTGTGGATCTGCTGGAGGGCAGGAAGCTCTGCAGAGGGATCAGGACAGGCTGGATCAATGGGCCAAGGATAATGGTGTGAGGGTCAACAAGGCCAAGTGCTGGGTCATGACAACCCCATGGAACGCTCCAGGCTGGGGAAGGAATGGCTTGAGAGCTGCTCATCAGGAAGGAATTTGGGGCTGCTGGTTGGCAGCCAGCTGGATTTGAGCCAGCCCGGTTGGGAAGAAGGCCATTGGCACCTGGCCTGTATCAGCCGTAGTGTGGTCAGCAAGACCAGGGCAGTGATTAGAGGCCCCACCTCGAGTCCTGTGTCCTGTTCTGGCCCCTCACTGCAAGAGAGACATTGAGAGGCTGAAGCATATCCAGGGAAGGAAATGGAGCTGGGAAGGGGCTGGAGCACCCGGAGCGGCTGAGGGAGCTGGGAAAGGGGCTGAGCCTGGAGCAAAGGAGGCTCAGGGGGGCCCTTCTGGCTCTGCACAACTCCCTGACAGGAGGGGGCAGCCGGGGGGGTCGGGCTCTGCTCCCAGGGAACAGGGACAGGACAAGAGGAAATGGCCTGAAGCTGTGGCAGGGGAGGTTCAGGTTGGACATCAGGAGGAATTTCCTCAAGGAAAGGGTTGTCAGGCATTGGAAGAGGCTGCCCAGGGAGGTGGTCGAGTACCCATCCCTGGAGGTGTTCAAGGAACAACTAGACATGGCACTCAGTGTGATGGTCAAATCATAAAGTGGAAGTTGGTCAGAGGTTGGACTCAGTCTTGGAGGGATTTTCCAGCCTCAGTGATTCAGTGAAATGGGTGTGTGGTGGCCCACTGGGAGGACTGGGAGGAACTGGAAGATCTGGGGGGACAACTGGGATGTCTAGTGTTGGAAACTGGGAGGTTCGATGGTGTCAAATGGGGGGTGTGATGGCCCACTGGGAAAACTGGGGGTAAACTGGGCAGTCTGTAAGGCAATGTCCCCAAGACACCCCAAAGCCCACCTGGGTCACCATGGGTTCACTAACCCCCCAATCTGCTTCTCCTAATGGATTTCATGGACACTTGTAACCCTCAACTGACCCCGACCGGGTACTGGGAGGCACAGGGAGCTACTGGGACCATATTGGGAGCCAACGGAAGACACACTGGAAGCAGATGGAAGATGCTGGAACCATGTTGGGATACTGGGATCACAGCTGGGGCAACTAGGATCATACAGGGGACAACTGGAACCATGCTGGGTTCATACTGGGAGTGTCTGGAACCGCACTGGGGCCAACTGGTATCATAGTGGGAGTGACTGGGATCATAGTGGGATCATTCTAGTAGTGACAGGAATTGACTGGGACCATTGGAGGGTGTGACTGTGAGTTGTTGTGATCATACTGGACTCACACTGGGAGTGACTGGAAAGCACTAGGATCATATTGGGGGGCACTGGAATCATACTGGGATGAAACTGGGATCATTCTGGGAGTAACTGGAACCATGCAGATGACCGGGAGCAACGGGAACCATGCTGGGAGTGACTGGGATCACACTGGGACGATTACACGGACCATACTGGGGTCACACTGGGACGGTAACTGAGACTACCCTGGGAGCGCCAAGGCGCGGGGTGCCCGGGGCGGAGCCATGCAGATTTATGCTAATGAGAACCATCGAGTCGCGGAGTCCGGCGGCGCAGAGCGGTCGCGGGCAGCGCGGGAGGAAGTGACGTCACGAGCAGCGCGGCGCGGCGGGAGGTTTGAACCGCGCGGCGGCGGCGGCGGGTCCCGAGCGTGACGTCACGGCCGGGGAGCGGGAGGGGGGGGCTGGGGGGGATCCGGGAGTGGCGGGGGGGCCCCGGACACCTGGGTCCGCCCTGACTCCCCCCTTCCCCGCCAGCCGGGTCCCCTCCAGCCCCGCCGGACGCCTGGACTTGCCCTGACTCCGCGTTGGGCTCGGCCTCGCCATGCCCCGCCCCAAGCCCACCCCCCGACGGCGCGGCCGCCCCCCAGCCCCCCCATCGCCCCGGCCGCGGGCACGCAGTGAGTGAGGGGTGGGGGACTCCCCTTATAGACACCCGCTATGGACCTCCCACATCGAGCCCCCTTTTAGGCCCCCCTCCAGAGCACTCCTATGGACCCCACTATAGAACTGCCCTTAGGGACCCTCCCCCCGTTATTCTCCCCCGCCCGCAACCTGTGCCCTATATACCCCTATAGGCCTCCGTCACCTATAGTCACCCCACACTCCCTCTCCCCTATACCCTATTCCCTATAACCCCCCCATACTCCCTGTCCCCGATAGCTCCCCATTATCGGCCATCCCCTGTAGCCCCTATAGATCCCTCATACCCCCGATGTCCCCCCAGACCTTATAGATCCCTTATACCCCCCACAGCTTTCCCCTGTCCCCCCAGCTCCTATAGACCCCCACAGATCCCCTATAGCCCTCTGTGTCCTCACAGGCCCTATAGATCTCCTATACCCCCCATGTTCCCTCAGAGGCCCCCACCTGTGCCCCTCTAGGCCAAATAGATCCCCTAAAGCCCCCACAGACCCCCATCTAATGTCCCCCAGGGCGCCGCCCGGGTCAGCGAGCACTGCAGGAGATCCGCAGGTACCAGAGCAGCACCCGCCTGCTGCTGCGCCCTGGCCCCTTCGCCCGCCTGGTGAGAACCCCCCACATCCCAGAATGAAAACTCCTGCGCCCCAAAATCCCCGGACACCCCCATTTCCCCCACAGAACCTTCCCAACATCCCCCATGGGCTCCCCTGGGACCCCACAGATTCTCTCAGATACCCATAAAATCTACTTTGGGACCCCCAAATCCCTCCATGACCCCCCTAAATCCACCCCAGGACCTCCCATTATCTGGGGTCTCCCAAACCCCTCTGGATCCCCTCTCCTGGGATCCCCAAATCCACCCTGGGAGACCCCAGATCAACCCTCTTGGACCCTGCAACCTCTCCCAGAGCCTTCAAACCCGCCCTGGGACCCTTCAGCTCCTCACAGGACTCCCCCAATTACCCACTGGGACCCCTCAAACAACCCCTTCAAATCCAACCCCCAAATCTGACCTGGGACCCCTGAAATCCAACCTGGAACCCTCCAGTCTACCCTTGGACCCTGCCCCAAACACCCACTGGGACTGTCCAACCCCCTCCAGACCTACCAGGTTCCCAGAGCCCCGTATCACCCTCTGGGGCCCCTCAGGACCACCCCCTTCCCCCAGGGCCCCCCGTCAACCCTGTTCCAGCCCTCCCCATGTCCTTGTCCCCCCCATCCTCATGACACGGTGGCCCTGTCCTCCCCCAACATCCTTGCATGTCCCCCAATGTCGTTTTGTCCTTCCAGACATCCTTGTGTCCCCCCACCCTCAGGGGCTGCATGGATTGTGTGTTCCCTGTGCCCCTTCCCCCGTGCTGGCACTGTCCCCCCTGTCCCATCGGGGTGTCCTCAGGGGAGTGTCCCCATGTTCCCATGCCCAAGGGTGTTCCCAAGATGTTCCCAATGTGGTGCTTCCCCCTGCCCCGCACCTGGGGTCTATGCAGGGTGTCCCCATCATCCCCAGTCCCCAGGATATCCCCAGGTGTTCCTGTCCCTGGGGTGTCCCCAAAGTGTTGCCAGGGTGACAACAAGGGTGTCCCCAGGTCCTGGGGATGTCCCCAGGACAGTGTCCCCATGTCTCCAGGGTGTTGCCAGGGTGGTGGCCCCAGCCTGGGGTGTCCTCATGTCCCCCATATTCCCTCCATGTTGTCCCCATGTCCCCCCACTCCCTGTGACCCCAATGCCTCCATGTGACCCCCTCCCTGCCCCAGGTGCGGGAGCTCTGCCTGCTCTTCACCCGGGGGGTCGATTACCGCTGGCAGCGCATGGCCCTGCTGGCACTGCAGGAGGTAGGGGTCAGGGGCCCAGGCGTGGTGGAAGGGGCCACAGAGGAGCTGGAGGAGTCCTCTGGGTGCTGCAGGGGTGTCCAGGGAGCTTAAGGGGGTGGGGAGGGGTCCCAGGGGGCTGTGGGGGATCTCATGGGTGCTGAGAAGGTTTCCATGGGCGTTGGGGGAAGGGGTTCTGTGGGTGCTGCAGGAGGGTCTGGGGGTGCTGGGGGTGCCTCTGGGGGGCTGGGGAAGTCCAGGAAGGTCTCTGGGTGCTTGGATGGGGCTGAGAGGTTTGCCAGGGGGGTCTGATGTGTGCTGAGGGGGAGTCTAGGACGGTCTCCATGGGCTGGGGGGACCTATGGGTTCTGGGACAGAGTTCCTTGGATGTTGAGAGGGTCTCTGGGAGACCTCTGGGTGCTGGGGGGGGTCCCTTATCCCCAGGATCTGTTGGGGAATGGGGGTGGGTCACTGGGTGTTGGTCCCCCCTCACACATTTAGAAGCACAGGGTGTTTCGGTCCCCCCAGTCCACCGTGGGTGGGTTTGGAGGGATCCTGCCCTCTGGGGGTGTGTTTTGGGGGGTCGCTGCCCCCAGGGGAGCTGTGGGGGTTGGGGCATGCTGGGGGTTTTGGGGAACCATCTCAGGTTTTGGGATGCAGGCAGCAGAGGCCTTCACTGTGCGGCTGCTGGAGGACGCGTACCTGTGCTCGCTGCATGCCCGCCGAGTCACCCTGTTCCCCAAGGATCTGCAGCTGGCCCGGCGCCTGCGGGGCCTCGAGGGGGGGGGCATCTGAAGGGGGACCCCCTGAACCCCTGTACAGAGACCCACTCCCTGGGACCCCTGTACCCTGGCGCTCTCTCCTGACAATCTCACGTCCCTAATCTTACTGGGAGCTCCTATGGGACCATCATGCTGGCAACCCCCATGAAGTCCCCCACGCTGGGGCCCTGTCCTTACATGCCTAATAAGTTTTGGGATCCCCCTCCCCAAGACCCCCCATGGCGGCCCACTCCACAGACTCCCCCCTATTGGACCCCCACCTCAGGATGCCCAACAACCCCTCCAGGGACCCATCCCAGGGTGGAGGTCCCATTCCTTACTCCAGCACCCGTCAGATTATTGAGGACCCCAACCCATGATCCCCCTGGGACCCCCTCACCAGAATGCCACCCCCAGGGGAACCTACCTGGGACCTCCACCCTATTGGGGACCCTCCCAGTTCTGCCACACCCCAATAAATGAACTAATTAAATTTTTTAACCCCTTAGTGCTGTTGACAGGGAGGATGGAAGGGATTTGGGGGTGAGGCACCCCAGCAGGGGACTCTGGAGGGGAGAAGAACTCACAGGGAGGGGGGCTCTGGGGGTATTTTGGGTGAGGGCATCCCCCCAGGATGGGGACCAGGAAGGTCTTGGAGCCTAAGGGGTCCCATTTATAGTGGTGGGGGGGGTGGGTCACCTAGGCGGCAGCGCTTAGGGGGTTCGCTTTATGAGCGGGGTCACGGCTTTTGGGGCGGCGCTTAGGGGTGGTTTGAAAGTGGGTAGGGCTGCCTGCGGGGGGTGGGGCTTAGAACCCACCATTAACAGCGGAGCAGCCCCTGAGGTTGCACCCACCCATGGGCGGAGTTCTGGGGGTGGGGCTTCAACAGGGTCCCCTCTATGGGGCAGGGCTGAGGGGCCCCCTTAGAGGGTTGCAGGGAGCGCGGCTAGCGGGGGCTCTGGGCACTGCCAGGCTGCTGGTGCGGCTGCTGTTCCCGCTGCTGTTCCCGCTGCCGTTCCCGCTGCCGCTGCTGTTCCCGCTGCTGTTCCCGCTGCTGTTCCCGCTGCTGTTCCCGCTGCCGTTCCCGCTGCCGCTGCTGTTCCCGCCGCTGTTGCCGCTGCTGTTGCCGCTGCTGTTCCTGGTGCTGTTCCCGCTGCTGTTGCCGCTGCTGTTGCCGCTGCTGTTCCTGGTGCTGTTCCCGCTGCTGTTCCCGCTGCTGTTCCCGCTGCCGTTCCCGCTGCCGCTGCTGTTGCCGCTGCTGTTCCCGCCGCTGTTCCCGCCGCTGTTCCTGGTGCTGTTCCCGCTGCTGTTCCCGCTGCTGTTCCCGCTGCCGTTCCCGCTGCCGCTGCTGTTGCCGCTTCTGTTCCCGCTGCTGTTCCCGCCGCTGTTCCTGGTGCTGTTCCCGCTGCTGTTCCCGCTGCTGTTCCCGCTGCCGCTGCTGTTGCCGCTTCTGTTCCCGCTGCTGTTCCCGCTGCTGTTCCCGCTGCTGTTCCCGCTGCCGTTCCCGCTGCCGCTGCTGTTGCCGCTGCTGTTCCCGCTGCTGTTCCCGCCGCTGTTCCCGCCGCTGTTCCTGGTGCTGTTCCCGCTGCTGTTCCCGCTGCTGTTCCCGCTGCTGTTCCCGCTGCCGTTCCCGCTGCCGCTGCTGTTCCCGCTGCTGTTCCCGGTGTCGCTGCTGATGCCGCTGCTGTTCCCGCTGCTGCCGCTCGCGGCGCTGCTGAGCGGGGGCGGGGCCCGCGGGGGCGCTGCACCGGCAGGGGGCGCTGCAGCCCGGCCGGTGCTGCGCCTGAGGGGTGCAGGAAGGACCCCAGAACGGACCCTCCCAGCCCCAGCTCTGCCCTGGAACCCCAAATCCCCCCACTTCCTCATGCCTTGGAGACCCCTCCCGAACTTCAGAACCCTCCACAAACTCACAAAACCTACCCTGGAACCCCAAATCCCCTCAAACCTGCCCATCCTGAAGGATAATAAAAAATTATTTTACAAATACATTAATGGCAAAAGAAAGGGTAAAAACAAGCTCAGTTCACTACTGGATGCAGAAGGGAATTTAGTGATTACAGATGAGGAGAAGGCAGAGGTGTTTAACCCCCTTCTTTGCCTCAGTCTTTATCAAAAGGACAGCTTGTCCTCAGGACAACTGTCCTCCTGGGCTGGTAGATGGTGTCAGGGAGCAGGACGGTCCCTGTTATCCAGGAGGAGGCAGTCATAGAACTGCTGAGCCACTTGGGTGTTCATAAATCTATGGGACCAGATGGGATCCATGCCAGGGTGATGAGGGAGCTGGCAGATGAGCTTGCAAAGCTGCTCTCCATCGTTTACCAACAGTCCTGGCTCACTGGTGAGGTTCCAGCTGACTGGAAGCTGGCCAGTGTGACAGCCATTTGCAAGAAGGGTAGGAAGGAGATCCTGGGAATTACAGGCCAGTCAGTCTGACCTTGGTACCTGACAAGGTAATGGAACAGTTTATTTTGAGTGCCATCACACAGCACCTACAGAATGGCCGGGGGATCAGACCCAGCCAGCGTGGGTTTAGGAGGGGTAGGTCGTGTTCGACCAACCTGATCTCCTTCTATGACCAGGTGACCTGCCTGGTGGGTGCAGTAAAGGCTGTGGACGTTGTCTGTTTGGACTTCAGCAAGGCCTTTGACACTGTCTCCCACAGCATACTCCTGGAAAAGCTGCAGCCCATGGTTTGGACAGGAGCACTCTTTGCTGGGTTAAGAACTGTCTGGATGGCCGGGCCCAGAGAGTGCTGGTGAACGGTGCTGCATCCAGTTGGTGGCCAGTCACCAGTGGTGTCCCTCAGGGGTCTGTGCTGGGCCAGTTTTGTTTAATATTTTCATTGATGATCTGGATGAGGGCATTGAGTCCACCACCAGCAAATCTGCAGATGACACCAAGCTGGGTGCGAGTGTGGATCTGCTGGAGGGTAGGAGGGCTCTGCACAGGGACCTGCACAGGCTGGATCCAGGGCCCAAATCCAACCATGGGAGGTTCAACAAGACCAAGTGCCAGGTCCTGCACTTTGGCCACAACAACCCCTGCAGCGCTACAGGCTGGGGACAGAGTGGCTGGAAAGCGGCCAGGCAGAAAGGGACCTGGGGGCACTGATGGACAGCAGGCTGGACATGAGGCAGCAGTGTGCCCATGTGGCCAAGAAGGCCAACGGCTCCTGGCCTGGATCAGGAATGGAGTGGCCAGCAGGACCAGGGCAGGGATTCTTCCCCTGTACTGGGCACTGCTGAGGCCGCACCTCGAGTGCTGTGTCCAGTTCTGGGCCCCCAATTTCGGAAGGACATTGAGGGGCTGGAGAAGGGCAACAAGGCTGGTGAGGGGTCTGGAACACAAGTGCTGTGAGGAGCGGCTGAGGGAGCTGGGGTTGTTTATCCTGGAGGAGAGGAGGCTCAGAGGTGACCTTATCACTCTCTACTGCTTCCTGAAAGGTGGCTGTAGTCAGGTTGGGGTTGGTCTCTTTTTCCAGGCAACAACTGATAGCACAAGAAGACACAGTCTGGAGCTGCGCCAAGGGAAATATAGGTTGGATATTAGGAAGAAGTTTTTAACTGAAAGAGTGATAAAGTTCTGGAATCATCTGCCCGGGGAGGTGGTGGAGTCACTATCCCTGGATGTGTTTAAAAAAAGACTGGATGTGGCACTCAGTGCCATGGTTTAGTTGAGGTGGTGTTAGGGCATGGGTTGGACTCGGTGAACTTGAAAGTCTCTTCCAACCCGGTGATTCTGTGATTCTGTGTGATTCTGTGATCCCTGCCATCCCTGGGGTACCCTCTGAGCCCCCCAAACCTCAGGGACCCCAAATATCCTCCCTAAAATCCCTGCCCAACCCCCCCCCCCCCACCACCTTGTTTGGGATATCCCCAGCTTTGGGGTCCCCTCAGCCCTTTTTTCCCCAGATGTGCTGGTGCTGAGCTTGGTCGGGAATACTTTTGTTACTGAACCTTCAAAGAAAGTTAACAACTCAAATTGTGGACGGGATGGAAAATTGCTTTGACTAAAGCCCACTCTAACAACCCTATTAGCAGCAGTACATCTGATGATGAGGAAATCACATTACGACCCCTAATTAAAGATGAAACCTTTGATGATGGTCATGGTCTGCAAACTGTTACTAAAACAGTGTGGTACACAGCAGCCAAGACAGCAAAGTTCCAGGAAAAGTATAGCAGACTTTCATGGGAATCAGAAACTGGATATGTTTAGAGAGTATCTCTGGCAGGGGTTGATTGAATCATTTGTCAGAGGCAGAGGCCCAAGGCTTCTGGGGGCCAGAAGTATTTTTAGTGGTGGGTGACCAGAGAAAACTGTGGTCTTTAACTCAGAGTGCTGCCTGTTGGGTAGGAGGTTGGATCTATCAGAGAGGGGTGATTTGCTTAGGATTGAGACCCGACCATAGATCATGGGACAGAGAGTGTACAGAAAGCAGCATGATGCAACTGATGCAACAGAAAGCAACTGATGAATGACAGATGTTCCAGGACAGACCTCACCTACGTCACTGGTTATCCAAGTATGTGGCTCCCATAGTTAGAGGTTTGCTGGATGTGATAAAACACTGTGGCAGAATTACAGGATTGCTTGAGGCAAGTATTAACCCCGCAGAGAGGAAGGCAAGGGAAAAGACCCTTAATGTGGGGAGAGAGATCTTAGGGGCTAATTAGCTATGGCAGAAGGATGGGTTTCACTGAACGACTAGTAAACAGAACAACAATCAGGAGATTGGAATCGCAGCAAGGAAGTGGACTGCCCAAAAGGGAGCAGCAAGGTCCCAGTGTCTGATGGAGTGCGGTTGTGAGCAAAAGGCTTGCAGAAAGGAATTTCTCAGAAAGTGATAAATTATCCAGTGCTGTTCTGGAGAATGTAGTACAGTGCCTGGGGAAAAGGAAAGTTGCACTCCCTTTTCACAGGCAGGATAAAGATGTTGATGTGGGAGCTGGAGATCCTGAGAGACCGACCTATCATTACTATGGCCCCATTGTTAATTGGAGTCTTAGAAACAACTTTCGCCATCCTCAGTAAGTGAGCTGGGGGTTGGCGGCTGCAAACATTTAAGGAGGCTCACTAAAAATAAGACTGATGCAGAAAAAGAGGTATCAAAGTCATCGCTTGCTTCTGAGATGGAGACAGGAGAGAAACTCAGAATCCAAGCTGATAAACTTGTGACTGAGAAAGATCATCTTAGGACCCTACTTGCTTCAGCAAACTGTAAGGAAAGACAATTATTCGAGAATTTGAATAGGGAAAACTATAGAAGAGAGAAACGATCTGAGAGAGGGAATAGGAAGAAAGCAGCTGAATTCTCTGTTATTGAGAATTGAACAGTTGCAGAAACAGTTACAGGAATAAAAGGAGAAAAGATGAAAAGGCAGAGGTGATGCTTAAGTAAGCTACCAATTCACCCTGTGTTGTACAGAGTCCATTCAGGTGGCTGATTTGCAAAAGCATTCCAGGCACAGGCCAAGTGAGACTGAAATCCAACAAGTGGAACCCTATCAATACATACATACTAATGACCCATACATCCAGATTCCAGTTGGTTCTTGTCAACAATTAATTACGTTTCTAATAGATACAGGAGCACAACACTCAGTACTAACAAAGCAGGATGCCAAGAAGCTGGGTGTATGACTCAGATGCCAAGAGTTAAAATCACTGAAGTAAACGGAGCAAATGTTATCTGCCAAGCTGCTAAGGTAATTTATGGCTCCTGGATGAGAAGTGGATATTGGCTACTTGCTTTGCAATCAAACATCACAATGAAAATATTTGGGGTTTTGATGTTCTGAACGAACAAATCTGTTGTCTGCCTGACGGTAGTGTGTCAGTGTTGATGTCTGAACATTAACCTGAACCCTAAAAGGAGTCCAGAGACTGCGCTCACTCACATGGCACCTGCACTCCCTGATCCAAGGACTGCTAGTGTATTCCAGTGCTGGATTTTTGCTGCAGGGAGAAGTGGAATTTCTTAAGTTCTGGCCGATTTGGCCCCACTACCAGTTGAGGTACCCAATACTGCAAACCTAACAGCCACAATACAAGCACCCATGTGCTTGAGCATTGATGGGGTGGTGACAGATTTAGAGGAAAAAAGGTACTATCACTCAGTCACACTCCTATTTCTCCTGTCTGGGATAGTGGCCAGTGATCATTTTAACACATTCCAGTCTCATAGAGGTTGCCAGTGTTTAGCCAACGTTTGCTGTTGGCATTGCCATTATGTCACAGATCACAGAATATTCTGAGTTGAAAGGGACCCACAAGGATCATCAAGTCCAGCTCTTAAGTGAATTGGCAATACAGAGATTGAACCCAAAACTGTGGTGTTATTAGCACCATGCTTAGACCAATCTCAGGATCTGGCTCATGAAAGAGCTGAACAGACAGTTGTGGCTTACAGTTTATTACAGACAGTTGAATGCCAATTCCACACCTACAATCACTGCTGTGCTAAACTTCGCGGAACTGATAACTCAAATTAGGAGAGCACCCTACCCATGGAGGACAACTCAAATTGCAGGAGACACCCCTGAAAATGGGAGGAAGCAGCAACAGCAGTGGGCAAGCACTTCATGAACTAGAAGTTGAGACTCCTCTTGAGGAATGTCAAGGCCTAACATCATGAAAGACCAAAGAAATATTCACTATTCAACTCAACTGCATTTAAAGAGATGGAACCGAGAGATTCTGTGTGGGATAAAGGACTTTTGTCATTAGTCTGAACGATTAAACAACTTGAGCCACTAAGGGGTAATCTGTCCAGGCTAATGCTGCCGAGATTTGTATTGTTTTTTCATTCCAGGAATTATATCAGTAATGATACCAGCACACCTCCACTGAAGATCAAGTTAACCATCAAAGGACAGCTTATCCTTTGTAGAGGGATTCCTTATGGAACAGGGGCATATGATACTCCAGGAAAGATTGGACAACCCAGGGTTGCTGAGGAAAAGCCCCTGAACAGGCCCCTGGCTGCAGGCAGCCCTGAGAGTCCTTCCAAGTTATGCACTGGTCGTCTCCCCCGCTGATTAGAGGCTGTCTAGAGGGACTGGGCGTGAATCTTTGCAAAAGTAGATACAAGCTTGCATAGTTGTACAATAAAGGGAGAACGATGCTTAATCGTATCGGTGTACGTGTCGTTTATCCAGCCAGCTCTCCGGACTCGGTCCCTAACGCCTGGCGCCCGAGCAGGGAGTCGAGTGATCTTACTTGCTTAAATGCGGTTTGCTTCGCTTAAATGCGGTTTGCCTAAACACGGCTTGTTTCGCTTAAATGCGGTTCGCCTAAACGCAGCAAGACTCCGAATCATGGCATGGACGGTGAGGAGCCTGGAGAGCTGGAGCAGGAGTGTCCCGTCAAAAAGCTGAGTGGAGCTGGAGACCGGAGCTCGCGCGGCTGAGCGGGCCCCTGCAGGTAAGACAGCTATGGAGTATGAGGCTGCAACTCGTCTCCTAGCCAGTATCCTCTCTAAGAGAGGCGAGACTGTAAAAGATCGAGATCTCTATGCCTCACATTGGGCACCAGGCGTTAGGGACCGAGTCTGGAGAGCTGGCTGGATAAACAATGCGTACACCAATACGATTAAGCATCGTTCTCCCTTTATTGTACTGATGCCTTTTCCTGGTCTTAAAATCAAGAGGCATACACAGTTAGAAGGGGAAAAGGGATTTTACTTTGGTATTTATTTTAAGGATCCTTAGGTGTACACGTCCAGGTCATATGCATCGAGATGCACCCCGCCCAGTGTGTGTGTGTGTGTCCCCAACATCGGGTATAACATTATAGTTTTTACTAATTAGCATATCTATCAAAGATTCCCCAATGAGAGGCTCAAGTGAGCCCCCCCTCCCCAAGGAACCTTCCCCTGGATGGTTCTATCTTGGTTTACAGAATGTGTTCTGGAGAGGACCTTGGGGTCTGGGGCACACTGATCCCTAGCTACGAAGCTTCTAAAATGTTTAGTCTCTTAGCTTGACAAACAAGTCCAAGAATGTAGGCAAAAAGCACTAGGAATACAGAAGCTGTAAAAAGGTATAACAGGGGTATAAAAGAAAACGCAAAAATCTTCATGGCATCAGTACAACTATGCAAGCTTGTATCTACTTTTGCAAAGATTCACGCCCAGTCCCTCTAGACAGCCTCTAATCAGCGGGGGAGATGACCAGTGCATAACTTGGAAGGACTCTCAGGGCTGCCTGCAGCCAGGGGCCAGTTCAGGGGCTTTTCCTCAGCAACCCTGGGTTGTCCAATCTTTCCTGGGGTATCATATGCCCCTGTTCCACAAGGAATCCCTCTACAATCCTTCTTGCAGGATTAATCATTGCCAGCAGGAACCAAATTTGGTTCACACATAAACAAGTTCAACCCACAGGGTGGAGTCACTCCTTTTATTCAAGCTATTAAGTATGGTAACAGTATATGCATTCTACATCACACATGCTTTTCAGTTGTGAGTGCAATTAATTGAATATGTCCAGGGATTTTACCCATTACCCAAATGTAGATAACACTTCCAATATTATGTCCAAGGATTCCTCCCACACAAAAGGTGCCATGACAGAGAGGTCTTTGCTGGCCTTTACCTCCCCTGGGCAGCCTCTCATCAGCACCTGAAACACTGGGGCTACATGCTTTCCTTCCTATGGAAAAGAACTGTCATTCTCATCCAGGAGCCCATCATTCAAATGTGAGTACCACCTTTGATATTATATATGCCCAAGGATTACTGTCATACAAAAGCTGCCAGGTCAGAAAGCTTTTGCTGATTTTACCCCGGTAGGGCAGCCTGTAATCTGCACCTAAACCACTGGGGCTACATGCTTTCCTTCCCATGGTAAAGCACTCTCATTTTCTTTTGGGAGCTCTGTTCATTGGAGGTAAAGGCCAGCAAGACCCGTCTGCCCACATTTTGTGTGGGAGTGATCCTTGGATGTATTCAATATTGGAGGTGGTATCCAAATTTCAGTGGTGAGCTCCTTAAAGATGATTGAAGTAATTTTATAGGGTGTCCTGGGTTGCAGTGTGTTCTATTACTGTCCTCATGAGCTGTTGAAACCAGGTGGGGCAGGGTTTCCTTTCCTCCCTCCAGACTATCTTCTGTTAATGAGCCCATCAATGCCTGGCCTCATGACTCATCATCCCATTGTGAGATGCTCCACCCAGAAGAAGGAAGCATTCCATCCTGGATATAATCTGAGATTCCAAACACCACAGACACCCTTTCTACTGGATTCCCAGAGGACAGGAGCTACATAAGCACCACTGGACCTTCAAGGAAGAGCAGCCCCTTTCTACAGGATCACTGCTTCAACAGAACCACATCCACCACTTCAGGAGGACGGCAGCCACCATCTTATCGGACTGCGACCGCCACCCTGACTATCAGGGTGTCAGGTTGTATCCTGACTCTGTAAGTTTAAAAAAGTGCTTTCTGCCTTTTTCTTCTTTTTTTCTTAATTTCCCTATTAAATTGTTATTCTGACTTGGTGCCTCCCACTGGTTTGTTTTCAAACTAGTACATAGGGGAAGGAAAAAAAACCTAGACCCAGAGTTCGAAGTGCAGATTACATGCTGCCCCACAGAGGTAAAATCCAGCAGCAGTTTTCTGACCTGACACATATTGTGTGGGAGCAATCCTTGGATATATTTAATATTGGAATGTTGTATGCAAAGTAAGGTGGTAGACTCCTGAAGAGGATTAAAGTGCTTTTTCATGGGAAGGAAAGAACATAACCCACTGTTTCTTGTGCAGATATGCTTCCCAGGGGAATTCAAGGCCACAAAGGCATTTCTGCCCTGGATCATTTTGTGTTAGATAATCATTGGAAGTATTCCATCTTGGAGAGTGGCTCCAGTGATGCAACTGTGCTCCTGAACATGAATGACAGTACCTTTCCTTGGGAAGGCACACACATAATCCTGCTGGTGGTATTCAGATGACTGATGTTGGGGAAGATGAAACAGGAAAGACTTGGAAATATGATTGCCTGACAAAAGATTTTGGGAATATGAAAACTACAGGCAACATCGAAATGAAAGCCACTTTTGAAATACCAAGTCTTAGTTACTGAACAACTAGAAAACAATGGTATGGCCACCGAAGTAATCCCCTCTTGATGGAACAATACCCTCTGCTTGCAAACAGGTCCAAGGGTCAGAGCAGACCCTACTAGCTCAGCAGAAGGGGTCCAAAGAGTAGTTTTTAGAAGTTAAGATGTAACACTTTATGGTAATATAAGAACTCTTATAGGCTGTATGTAAATGCTATAGGATTTGTATCTTGTATTAGATTGGTTAGTGACAATTAGAATATTCAGTACAGAAGATGATTCATTGTATTGTAACCAGGACTTCAGACACTTCCACTTCTCTTCTCTCTTCTATTCATTCTCACTTCCATTCTCACTTACATTCTCTCTTCTATTCACTCCTTTCCTCTCTTCCTTACTACTTCTTCCACTTTTGCTCTCACTTCCACTCTTGCTCCTACACTCTCTCTCTCTCTCTCACCCGTTTACTCTCTTGCTCTCTTGGGCCTGCTCAGAGCTGAGTCTACCAGCTCTGAGCAGTGCCCCAATACCCACGCCTTTTACAATAAACCGACTGTGTCCCAAGACCTGCCTATAGAGATCTCTCGTCTCCATCCGTCCGGCCGTCTCTGTCCCGACCGAACCCGCACGTAACCTACAGACTGCAAAGTGATCATAGAAGACAGCAACAGCTTTCTGTTCTCACATTTTTTGTGTGGGAGAAATCCTTAAGACATTCAGTATTGGAGCTTGAATCCAAATGTCAGAACTTGGCCCCTGAATGTGAATGACAGTACCTTTCCTAGAAAAGTGAAAGTCCTAGTCTTAATGTTGGTGCTACAGATGATCATCTGCCCAGTAGAGAGACATGCCAGCAAGACCTTTCTGTCCTGGAGCCTTTGTATGGGAGCAATCCTTGGACATACTCAGTATTGGAGGTTGTAAAAAAAACTATGTGTTTGATTCCTGAAATGGAATGACAGTGCTTTTACAAGGGAAGGAAGGCAGCTAGCCACAGATTATAAAGTGGAGAGGGGAGGAAAATGCCAGCAAGACTTTTCTGCCCTAGTCTGTTCAGTGTGAGAGCAATCCCTGGACGTATTCAATACTGGAGCTCGGCTCCAAATGCCGTGTAGTGGTTTGGTCCAAAATACTCATCACTGTTTATCTTCTGTGAGATAAGAATTAGGAGAAACGCAAAGCAGGCACCAAACTTGAAAGAATATAAAGAAGTTTATTAACAGACCTAAAAGAAGAAGGAAAAAAAATTATACCACCTTCAGAAATCCCCTCCTCCCCCCCCACCTTCCTCCCTTCTCCCACTGACAATGGAAAAAGACAACCCTTAAGATGTTCAGTCTGTTTGCCACTTCCATAATAACCTTGTTCAGTCCATTTAGAAAGAGAAGTCTCTTCTTGCTCGTGCTATGAAAACATTATCACAACGAGACAGCCGCCCACTTCCAAATATTGTTCAGTCCATTTAGGAAGAGGAGTCTCTCTGCTCGCATGTGAGTCCCTTCCCCCGACTTGGAGCTTTTCCCACAACTGCTTTCGAGGGTCCACTCTTGAAGTTTTTTGGGGCACAATTTTAAGGTTGAGCCGTTCAGAAACAAAACCAGAGGCCCTTCTCCTTCCCTGGGAGCAAAGGGTCTTCCTCATCTTCATCGTTAGGACTGTCTCTGGGAGCATCTCTAGGGACTGAGGTTTTCTCCTTTCCCGTTTGGAGCCAAAGTCCTCATCTGGTCCATCTCTCCCTGTCCAAACTTCTCATGAAATTACAGCTGTGTCAGCATCTGCCTATCTCAGTGCAGGTGCTTTTGCTTACGAGTTGAACACTCCACCCCCCATATCTTCATGAAATTACAACAGGATACTCTGATATATCATAGCTTCACAACAGAATTTCAGCTTTAAGCATCTCCTCTCTCTCTTCCCTCAGGTTTTCAGCTCTTCACAGCAATAAAAGGGTTAATCTCATCTCAGCCTTGCAGCTGGAATGTGGCTTATCGAAGTGGAGAGGGGGGAGAGCCGAGCCACTCTGGCTGCCCACAGCGAGGCAGTGGGGGGGGGTTCCACGGGTGGAACAGGCCCATCGGCTCCAGGATGGCCGTAGCCCAGCCTGGCCCGAGCAGGGCCTGGCCGGGCCCACGGGACCCCGCATGGGGCCCGCAGCCACCTGTCCCAGCACCGGAAACGAGAGAGAGAGCTTGGGGGGGGTTTGTCTATTCTTAAATGTGGATCACAGAGGCGGTCACAATTTTAAGTGGCTTAGAGGATTGTCCATATTCAAACTGGCTGCTGATAGGTTCTATCAGGTCCCAGAGGAAGCTGTAAGCACCCCTTAGCAAGGACATCCCTTCCGGGACTATGCTTGCTAACCTATGACATGCCACAACTAGGTTCTTCAGTGTGAATGACAGTACCTACTCTTGTGAAGGGGAACACCTAGTCAGACTGATGGTGCTGCAGATGATCATCTGCCCAGGAAAGGAAAAGGCAAGCAAGGCCTATCTCTCCAGGCACCTATTCTGTTGGAGCAATTCTTGGATATATTCATTCGCAGAGGTGGTTTCCAAATTTCTCATATGTGCTCCTGAAAGGGAATGACACTGCTTTTCCTTGGAAAATAAATTACCTAGTCACAGTGTTTCAGGACAAAAATGTTTTGCTGGCCTTCACCTCTACCTGGCACGACGATCATCTGCAGCACCAACAGCAGGACTAGGTGTTTCTCCTCCCACGAAAATGTGCTTTCATTCATTTTCTGAGCCCAACCTCCTAAATTTGGTGCCAAGCTCAAAATTTGGATCCATCCAAGGATTGCTCCCACACAAAATGTTCCAGGACAGAAAAGTCTTTATCTCCCCTGGGCAGCCTCCCATCTGCCCCTGAAACACTGGTTACCTGAGGCACCATGAGCCCACTGAGCCAGAAATAACACCCTTGTGTGGCCAGCCCAGACCCACCTGAGACACTTTAACCCTGGCAGCCCCATCCCCCTGTCCGTTGTTGCGCTGCTCTTCAGTGCCTGACCCTTGGGTACGTGAGCATCCACAGGAGGGACTTTCACAGCCAACTTCTCTGCCCGGGCAGCAATGTCTTGCCCCAGTCCAGCAGCCCAGGTGGGTTTCCCTCTGCACTGCCAATTGTCCTTTTTCCATCATTCCAGCCACCCCACAGAGCATTTCCCACCATCCCCAAGTCAGAGCAGAGGTAGAGTGTTGGCCACTACTCTCATTCAGCCATATCCAAAGCCAGCTAGATGACTTTAAGCTTTAAGCTCTGCAACCTGACTGGATCCACCTTGTCCTTCAGTAGCTTCCACAACTTGTCATGTAAGACTCCATACAGCAGCTTTTCATTTTTGATGCATCCCTACAGTATGTCAGGAACCATCAGTAAAGAGAGAGCATCACTTTTCATTTTCTGGTAGCTGGGGCCTCCTCAGCATGTGTCACCTTCACCTCCTCCTCTTCTGATGATAGTCCACAATTTTTGCCTCTGGGCAATGACTTCCAAGATCCCTGGACTTTCCCTTTGAACATCCAGCCTAGCACTGGCAGTCAGGTTCCAGCGGAAGCTGTGCTTTGTTGCCAATCACTTCTGAAACAGATGGAACCTCCTCATAAGCTGCCAGTATCTGCAATGTGGTGTAGGGGCATAGCTGGCCTCAGATCCTTTGTATCCCAGATTCAAGAACTATAGAGTTGTCCTCGAACTTCCCCAGATCCCTTCTGCCAGAGACTCCAGGATGGACCATTCTCCCTGGCTGCGGTGTGGAGCACATTTTCCACATCTTGTCCTGTCCTGGCTGGTCCAAGGGCTACTGGAGGAACAATCTTCTGTTAAATTTGTTCAAAAGCTTGTTGCTGTTAAGGACTCCACTTGAAATCAATCTTCATGTCACATGATAGAGAGGGTTTACAATCTGACTGTAACCTGGAGTATGCATCCTCCAAAATACCACAGTGCCAGGAAAGCCTGTGTTTCATTCCTGCTGGTCAGCAGGCACATGGCTGCTATTTTGTTGAGCACATCCACTGGAATCTGACAATGTTCATCTTGCTATTTTACTTCTAAAAACTGAATTTCCTGGGCAGGTCCCTTGCCCTTACTTTGTTTTATGGCAAAACCAGCCTTCAGGAGGATCTGGATTATCTTCTCCCCTTTCTCAAAAGCTTCCTTGTGGCAGTGCAGTTGGCTCCAGCCACTCTGTCTCCGGAGGAAAACTCAGACAACCAGCTGTGGTGGTCAGCAACCCAAGTTTAGCATGTAACTTTCAGTCATGGTGAGAACCCATGATTCCCTTGTTCTGCCTTTTGCATGTTTTCCCCTGATTGGTTAATATTTTCTCCTCCCTGTTTCATGTATGAAGTTATGTATATTCATTTCCCTTCTTTAATATGTATTAGTTCTAGAAAGTTCTTTGTTCCTCGACGCCCCATTGGATCCTTCCCTGAGTCCCTCCTATGTGTTGTTCCCATTGGTTCCCTTCCTGTCAATCCCGCCTGCTTGTGGGATCCCATTGGCTGAGATCCCTTTCCCCACCTATTCTGTACCCAGTATAAGATCCCTTGGACCCTCCCACCAATTTGTCTCTTCATCCCTGTGTTTTCATGGGAATAAACCTGCATGGAACACATACGGAGAGCCCCCTTTCTTTCTTCTTTGCCTTCGCCTGCGTGCCTGCTAAACAGCAACAGAAGGATACAGCCCCTTTTGGGTGAGGAGCTCTACCCCTTTTTCATTGTGTGATGGGCACTGAGTGCCGCCTTCCAGAGGGGTTTCAGCATTGACCTGGGCTTCTTTGTGTCAGCATGCGAAGGGTAAAACCCCCCTCTGCCAGCTCCCAGTGGCTATTAACTCCTCGCTTCCTCTGCTGTGGCACCACTTTGCTCCCTTGGACTCCAGCTCATACTGAAGTTCCAGCATGGCAGCACTCCGTGACGGTGTGACTTTGTTCAGGCCGTGACAGTCCATTGTTTAGGCCATGACAGTCCACTGTCAGTGTCCACCCTCCACTGGACTCAGGCATGGGCGAGCGAGTCCTGCTGAGCACGCCCAGCCCTCCAGTTCATCGATCATCTCATGGATGGGGTCCTGAAGTCCCAGTCGGTGCCATGTTGCCAATGGGACACTTGTGCTGGCCATTGGTACCTGCTGTTCTTCAACCCTCAGAAGTCCCACAGCAGAAGGGTCCTCTGAAAGACCAAGCAAGGGATTCAGCTGTCTTAATTTCTTCTGTCTAATTCCACAGCAGCTCTCCCAAAGCCCAGTGATGTCCTTTTGGGTCCTTGAAATACCTCTATGAGGTGATCTATGCCAAGGATACACGGAGCGTCTAGGCCAATCACAGTGGAGTGTTTTTGCCCTTCATTCCCAGTCAGGAGCACTTCAGCTTCCAGTACAGCCCCTGTTGGGATCCCCCGTCATCCCAGAAACAGAGATGGATTCTGCCCCTACATATCTTGACGGCACCAGTGTCAAGTAAAGCCTTGTGCTCCTGGGGCCCTGCTGTGCCAGGCCATGGATCCACACAGTCCAAGAGATCCCGCTGTCCTTTTTCCACACCTGGCTGGAGCCAGGACCCCTCTAGTTCTGGTCACAGTACTCATTGGTCAGTGCTTGTAAACATGACCTGGAGGTCCCTTCAGGAGGATCAGAGGTAACATCAGCCCTTCAATTCTGCCTGAGGACTTGCCCACTGGAAACTGGAGTGCCATTTTTCCTTGAGGAGTTTTCTGCTTGGAAGGCCCTTGTGAGACCCCTGTGAGACACTCCTGAGACTTCTGTGTGAGAGAGACCCCTGTGTGAGACACCTCAGGTGCCCTCCAGCTACCCTCAGCACTCACCAGAGGGCATAAGCCCCAAGGAAGGGGAGGTAGAAGCAGTGGTACTCAGGGACAATGGTGACAGTGATGGCGATGGCATCACCGAACCAGCCGAAGACCCTGAACTGCAGCACAATGAGCCCATACCCAGCAGGTGACTTGTAAGTGTACACCACCTGACCAGGATCAAAAACTGCCTCTCCTCCCCCAGAAATAAACCCCACAAACCCAAACACCATCCAAATACCCCATACCCCTGCAAATGCCCCCCATATTCCCCAAATACAGGTGGGCATGGGGATCTCATCTGAACCTCACAATTATAAAGCACCTGATGTGGGGTCAAACAATTGCCCCCCCCCCCCCCCCCCCCCCCAAAAAAAATTACTTCCTTGTGGTCAAAGAACTGCCCCTGCATCCCAAAATACCCCCCAAATACCCACATATCCTCCCCAAACTGCAGAAATACAGGTGGGCATGGAGGGTCTCACCTGGGCCATGTAGGTGAGCAGGGTGATGTGGGTGATGCTGTACAAGGTCATGTACACAGAGAGCTGGACAGAGCTCCCCAGTCTGATGTGGCCCGAGGGCACAAATGCTGTGGGCACCCCACAGAGACCCCCAAACCTACCCCATAGACCCCTCCAAATGCTTTATAGGGACCCCGACTGCCCCACAGTGACCCACAGCTGCCCCCTGTGCCTCCCAGCCTTTACCCTAACCCTAACCCATACCCACCTTGGTACCTGTGATGGAAAAGCACTTGCCCAGCAGGATGAGCATGAGGAAGATGAGGAAGCTGATGGGAGGGGCATGGGGAGGGCTGGGCACCCCCCTTCATCACACCCCCCACACGAGGGTCTGTGCACCCCATGTGTGTCACATCCCCCACATGAGGATCTGTGTCCACCCCCATACCTCCTGTACTCCCCAAAACCCCTCATCACCTTCCATGACCTCAAAGTGCCCTTGTGCCCCCCCATAACCCCTATACTTCCCTGTGAAAGCTCCCCCAAGCCCACCCAGAACCCCCAGCCCCCCCAAATCCCAATATGCTCCTTGGACCTCGACACTTCCCAATCCCTGAAAACCCCCCAAATCCCAATATAACTTCCCCAGACCCCTGTAGATACAAAAATGCTGCTAGCAAGGATTTTCTTGCTATTTTCTAAGCCTGTGAGAGACTTTTCTCTCTCACAGAAGAGGTAGCAGAGTTATGTAAACAACCAAGCCACCTGCAACCTTGAAAAGTCTTGTTTATGGTATAGTAGGAAAATATTTTGACAATGGATGTTTTAGGATTTTAGCCAATCACCCCAAGGGGTGGCTGGTCCTTTGTCCAATTAGACTATGAAGAAAAAGGTCTATAAAAGAGTTTGTAAAATAATTAAATGAATAAATCTTGCTGCACAATTCCTGCCTGCTGGATCTTCTCTCCTCCTCCTCCCTATGGCTGCGGGACACGGTGATATACCCTAGGGCCCAGGCCAGCGGTAACAGACCCCGATGCTCCCCAGTCCCCCCAGCTGCCCCTGGCCCCAGCAAGCTGTAGCAGGTTGAGTTCGAAACCGGGCAGAAACACCAATTAAGTGTAGTGGTTTTGGTTCAAAATATTCATTACTTACTTATTTTCCTTCTGTGAGATAAGAATTAGGAGAAAGCAAAGCAGGCACAAACCTTAAACAATTGCAGTACAATGAAAGAGTTTTAGTACTAAGAGAATTAAAAGTAAAGAGAAAATAACAAGAAATTAAAGCAACCCTTCCCCCCCCTCCCCCCCCTTTTCCAGCACTTCTCTCCTTTTACCCAGCTCGCACAAAGGATAACAGAACATGGGATGTTAGTCAGTGTTCCAGTTCTTGAAAAGTCTCTCTCTTATGCTTCAGGAAAAAAGGGGTTTCTTCAGTTGCATGTGGCTCCCAAACTGCTACTAACAGCAGACCCGCCCGGAAACAATCAAATCTGCTGCAGTATTAAGCATCTCTTCCATGAAAAAATCTCACAGTTCCTTCACACTGCAAAACATGGGCCATCACATGGGGTTATTAATCTTTTTAAGGATAAGTTATTTTGGCCTGCACACAAAGGCTTTTCTTCGCCACAAGTCTCTAACAGCCTCTCACTACTTCTATATAGCCTGGCATAGGCACTCTTCACAATCTTCACAGGCACACGAGGATACTCCATCCCCCCATGTTCTTCAAATGGATTAAAGAGACAAACAGTTTGTGGTATTACAGTTTCTTACCACGGCATGCAAGAAGGGTTTTAAGCTGCGCGCCAGAATCGTGGCACCGCCCTCTTTTCTCCCGTCGCCATTTCCAGCTCCGTCCCACAGGACTCACTTCTCTTTCTCTCTGACTCTGAAGCCGCCACGTTGAAGAGTGTTCTTGTTCAGGCTTTACGGTGGGGAAAGCCTCGCTCCCTCTGTGCTGCTGGCTGTGTGGTGTCCTCTTCAGTTCAGCACGAAGTGTGCTGGCTGCAGACAGGAGGCTCGCCGGCTCCCGCTGGCTCTGCCGGCTCCGCATGGAGAGGAGAAGGACCCGCCTGTCCCCAGAAGCCGCGCCGGATGGGTTTAGCTGTGAGCAGTCCATGGCTGGTTTTAGCTGCCTGCGGCTCTGGGACAGTCCCCCCCAGCGACCCAGGGTCTGTGCCGCAGTGTTGGGAAAGGGGGAAAGGGGCAGTGGCCCCGGCCCGGCCCGGTGGGGCCTGGAGGCTCGGAGCCCCCCCACCTTCCAGCAGGCGAGCTCGGACAAAAGGGAAATCCCGCCTTTCCGTGCGGTTTAAATATGTAAATTGTGAGAAGCGTCATTGGTCTAAAAGACTGTCCATCAACTCAGGTTCAACCCAATACACAAGCCTGCCCATAGCCCCCCAAGCTCCCCCTTCATGCTCCATGCTGGCAGCCACCTTGAGCATCTTGTAGGTGGTGTGGAGTAGCTGCCATCCCTAGAATAGGTCTTGGGGGGTTGTAGGGGTCAGCACAGAATCTCTCAAAGCACGGGCTCCTCCCAGTCCCCCCTCGAAGCTCAGAGTTCCCCCCAGTCCCTCACTGATGAATAAGGTGAGGATGACAATGAAGATGAAGGTGATGTCTGTCTCCAGGATGCCTGGGGAAGGTGGGGGGTGGGGTGAGAAGGGGTTCACCCCATGAGGCCCCCAATACCCACCAGGGTCTGCCCACCACAGATGCCCCCTGCATTGCAGCCCCACCATCAATCCCAAGGTACCCCAAACCCCTCAGGTTCCCCAGACCTCAATAACCTCCAATATATCCCCCAATACTGATGCATCCCAATCCTTCCAGCCCCCCAACCCAATAAAGCCCTCCAGACCCTCATATACGTCCTATCTCAATGCACCCCAATCCCTGCAGCCCCCCAGACCACCATAACTCCCAATATACCCCCAGACCCCAATGTACCCTAATCCCGTCAGCCCCCCCAGACCCTGAAGACCCCCCAGACCCCAATAAACCCCCGAGACCCCATAACCCCCAATATACCCTGATCTCGATGCACTGCAGCCCCCCTCCCACTGCCTTTCCCCCCCGGCTGCGGCCACACTGAACTCCTCGGCCGAGAAGTGCCGCATCCGGAAAGAATCCCCGTTGGTCAGCACTATCTCATACTCCAGCTCCAGCCCATCGCCCTGGGGGGCAGGGGCTTCCCGGGGGCACATGGGGGGTACTCCCCCCGCATTTGCTGAGGGCTACGTACCACCAGCGCTCGTGCACGGAGCGGAAGCGGCGGCCGCTGCATAGCACAGTCCCTGCAGCCCCCCCAAATCCCCCGAGCCTGCTCATAATCCCCCCAGACCCAATTGTGCCCCCCCGTCTCGATGCACCCCTACCCGCCAGCCCCCCAGGCCCGATAGGGCCCACCCTGAGCGCTGGCCCCGCCCCCACGGACCACGCCCCTGGCGGGGCCACATTCCGTGTAGGCCACGCCCGCATGCCAGGCCCCGCCCCCTGCGCCTCATCGGGGCAGCGCCTCTGTCCCGTTACAACCCAATACAGACCAGTATGGCCCAGTATGGCCCAGTATGGCCCACTGTCACCCAGCACAGTCCAGTATAACTCAGTACAACCCAGCAGAACCCAGTATAGACCAATTTAGTTCAGTATAGCCCAGTATAAGAGAGTATAACCCAGTACACCTCAGTATTTCCCCCGAAGGAACCAAAACCAGGTGGTTCAGTCTGCGGAAGGGGAAGAGGAACAAAGAGCAGCACGTGGCAGCGGGGCCAGCGGGGGGGGTGGGGGGGGGGCCAGAGGCCTGGGTGTCCCAGGGACCCCCCAGACTTTGCGGGGCTGCACCGGGGGGTGACCCAGCTGTGCGGCCTCGTACTCTTGCCAGCCGCCCGGGGACCCCTAAATCCGTCCAGTCAGGATTTGTGTCACCACTCCCCCACCCACGTCACAGGGAGGCGGGTGGGACAGTGGTGACACAAAGCGATACCCCAAACTTCCCTTTTCTAACCTCAAAATCGCCCAAAGCAGAGGCAGTGGCACGGTGGGAACCTGATGGGGAGGTGGAGGTCCCTAAAACCCCTTGGGACTGGGGGCAAGGGGTCCTTGGGGTGTGTGGAGGTTCTTTGGCCCTGATGGGGGTCATGGGAGTGGGTGGGGGGTCTCTGGGCCCTGAACGGCATCCCTGGAGTGCATGTGTGGGTCGCTGAGGTGTGGATGAAGGGTCCTTGGACCCTGAATGGGGATCCTGGCATTCTGGTGAGGTTCTCTGGGGTGTGGATGAGGGGTCCCTGGGCCTTGAGTGGGGATCCTGGCATTCTGGTGGGGGTCTCTGGGGTGTGGATGAGGGGTCCCTGGGCCCTGAGCGGGGTCTCTGGGATGGTGGTGGGGTCCCTGGGTTGCAAGGGGGATCCCTAGGCTGATGTGGGGAGAGTCCCTGAGCCCAAAGTGTGGTCCCTGGGCCTCAAAGGGGGTCTCTGGGATACCAAGGACATGCCTCATCCTACTCTCTCCCCCACTGCATCCAGGATCTTCCCAGAGTGTGTCAGGATGTGCACCCCGCTGCTGGTGATGCTGGTGACATTGGTGATGGTGCCTGGAGGGGTCTTTCCCTATGGCTTCCGCAACTGCATCCAGGCGCCATGGGACCCTGGGCTGTTCCGCTGCATCCAGCGCTTCCTGAGCACCGTGGAGGCTGCAGTGGGTGACCTCCCCTCCACTGCCACATCCCTCAACCTCTCCGTCAACACCTTGCGCCAGGTGCCCCCCGGTGCCTTTGCCCACCTGCCGTGGCTCTATACCCTTGATTTGACCCACAACCAGCTGGAATTCCTGGCCCCAGGGGCTTTCTGGGGGCTGTCAGCACTGGCCCACCTAGACCTGGCCCACAACAACATGTCTGTGCTGGCCACAGGTGTGTTCATTGGGCTGGGTAATCTGAGCACACTGCGGCTGGACCACAACCCACTGCAGAAGGTGGCCCCCAGGGCTTTCTGGCCTCTGGCCACACTCAGCATGCTCTGGCTTCGGGGCGGCTGGCTCAGTGCGCTGGAGCCTGTGGCCATGGCCGTGGGGCATCTGACACACCTGGACCTGCTCGACCTGTGTGGCAACATGCTGTCGACACTGGGCCCAGGGCTGCCGCCCACGCTGAGGGTCCTGCACCTCTGCAACAACTCCCTAGGAGCTCTTTCAGGGGCAACCCCTGGGGTGATGCCCCCAGGGCTGCGTGTGCTCGACCTGTCCTACAACAACATCTCGGACCCTGCACCGCTCGCTCACCTGTGCCTGCACAACCTGACACACTTGTACCTGGCTGGGAACCCACTGGACGTGGTGCAGCTGCTGCACATGGCTGGAGTCTCCCCACGCCATGTGGACGTGTCAGGGCTGCAGGTGGACAAAAGGGGCTTGGAGTACCTGTGCCAGCAGCTGACAGGGCCACGGCTGCAGAGGCTGCGGCTGCAGCATGTGGGGCTCACAGCAATGCCCGATGGAGCTCTGGCCAATTGTCCGGTGCTGAGCGCCCTGGACGTGTCTGGCAACCGGCTGCGGCACTTGGGCTGCGTAGGGCGGCTGCTGACCCAGGCACAGCGCGCAGCACTGGGCGAGCTGGTGGCTGAGCACAACCTGCTGCAGCGGCTGCCATCGTGCCATGGGACCCCGGTTCTGCACCAGCTCCACAATGTGTCCCTGCGCTTCAACCGCATCCTAGTGGCTGGTGCGGGTGCCTTTGATAATGCACCAGCGCTGCGGCAGCTGCGGCTGGACGTGAATGGGCTGGCACGGCTGGACCGCGCAGCGCTGCGTGGACTCCACGACCTGCGGCACCTGCGCCTTGACAACAACCTGCTCACCGACCTCCTGCCCGGCTCCTTTGCTGACCTGCACCAGCTGGAAGACCTCAACCTGCGCAACAACCGAGTGGCTGTGCTCTTCCCTGGTGCCTTCAAGGGGCTTGACCACCTGCAGACCCTTGACCTGGGTGGGAACAACCTGCGGCACTTGGCAGCCATGGCGTTCCAGGGCCTCCCGCGGCTTTACCGGCTCTACCTGGACCGCAACCGGCTGCTGGAGGTGAGCGCGGCAGCATTCCAGCCGGTGCAGGTGACACTGGGCGTGCTGGACCTGCGCGCCAACGCGCTGCGCTACCTGAGCCGACACCTGCGGCAGCCGCCACCTTTCCGCTACCTGCAGAACCTCTATGACCTGAAGCTGCAGGCACAGCAGCCCTATGGGATGCGCGTGGTGCCGCAACGCTTCTTCCAGGGCCTCAGTGCCTTGCGCTCGCTCTACCTGTCACAGAATTCACTCTCGGCCATCCCCGCCGATGCCTTCGATGACCTGGCGCAGCTGCAGTACCTGACACTGGCTGACAGCAATGGCGGGATGGGCCACCTGCCCGCCGGCATCTTCAAGAACCTGAGCCAACTGCGCAGCTTGAACCTGGAGAGTGCAGGATTGCGCAGCCTCGGCCCTGAGGTCTTTGGCAACCTGACGCAACTGAAGGAGCTGCGCCTGGCCAAAAACGAGCTGCGTGCACTGGATATGACTCTGGCCACATGCCTGCCCGCCCTGCGCTACCTGGACCTGCGCAAGTGCCCGCTGAGTTGCAGCTGTGCCAATGCCTGGCTGCCTGGCTGGCTGGCACGTGGGCCCGTGCAGGTGGTCTACCTGTATAACTACACCTGTGGTGAGACGGGTGGCGCCTCCGCATACCTGCACTGCTTTGACACGCGTGTGTGCTACCTGGGTATGGGGCTGTACCTGTTTGCAGGGACAGCACCGGCTGTGCTGCTGCTGCTGGTGCTGCCACTGCTGCACCACCGTGGGTACTGGCGGCTGCGCTACCAGCTGTTCCTGCTGCATGCGTGGGCACGCGGGCGCTGGCGGCGGGAGCAGCGGCACTACACCTACGACACCTTTGTGTCCTACAACTCCGGGGATGAGCGGTGGGTGCTGGAGGAGCTGGTGCCTGAGCTGGAGCGCGGAGCCCTGCGTCTCTGCCTGCACCACCGTGACTTTCGCCCTGGCCGCGCCATAGTGGACAACATTGTGGACGCTGTGTACAACAGCCGGCACACGGTGTGCGTGGTGAGCCGTGGGTACCTACGCAGCGAGTGGTGCTCACTGGAGATCCAGATGGCCAGCTATCGCCTCTTTGATGAGCTGCGCGATGTCCTTGTCCTCGTGTTCCTCGAGGACATCCCTGAGGCTGAGCTCTCAGCCTTCCACCACATGCGTCGTGTGCTGCTGCGGCGCACACACCTGCGTTGGCCCCCGGAGCCCCCTGCACAGCCCCTGTTCTGGGCAAAGCTCAGGTGTGCCCTGAGTGGGGGAGACGAGGAGGAGGAGGAGAGGGAGAGGGGGGGCAGGGAGGAAGGGTGCCCTGGTGCATCTGGGAGCCCTGGGGAAGTTCTCCCTCAGGAAAGCAACTTTCTGGCCCAAAATCACCATTTTTTATCTGGGGAAGGTGCCCTGTGGAGTGGGAATGATGGCAGCAAGGAGGAAGAGGAGAAGGAGGAGAAGAAGAGGGGGGGCAAGGAGAGAGGTTGCCCTATGACTGGGACCCCTGTGAAGGTTGCCTCTCAGAAAAGCAGTTTTCTGCCCCAAAATCACCGGCTTTTCTCTTGGGAATGTGCTCTGGACAGTGGGGATGAAGGTAACAAGAGGGAGAAGGAGGAGGAGAAGGAGGAAGAGAAGGAGGAGGAGAAGGAGGAGGAGGAAAAGGGGGGGGAGGAGGAGGAGGAGGGGGAGAAAGATTGTGGGGATAGAGAGCAGCTGCTCTAGAGTGGCCTCACCCTAGTGTAATGGGGATCCCTGGGGACATTCCTATTAAAAAATGCCCTAGGGTATATTACCATGTCCCGCAGCCGTAGGGAGGTGGAGAGAAAATCCAGCAGGCAGGAACTGTGCAGCAAGATTTATTCATTTAATTATTTTACAAACTCTTTTATAGACTTTTTTCTTCATAGTCTAATTGGACAAAGGATCAGCCACCCCTTGGGGTGATTGGCTAAAATCCTAAAACATCCATTGTCAAAATATTTTTCTACTGTACCATAAACAAGACTTTTCAAGGTTGCAGGTGGCTTGGTTGTTTACATAACTCTGCTACCTCTTCTGTGAGAGAGAAAAGTCTCTCACAGGCTTAGAAAATAGCAAGAAAATCCTTGCTAGCAGCAGTTTTGTATCCACACATTCCCAATTAAAAAAAATGGGTTTGTCCCAAAATCCCTGGTTGTCCTCTGAGAAATGAGCAGTTGGGATGACAGTAATGAGGAAAAGGGGAAGGAGGAGGAGGTGATAAGATTGATCCAGAGTTAACTCATGTAAGCACATAACATAACTGTTGGGAGACAGCAAATGTTAATTACAAAACCTAAGCAGCAGGATTCACCTTCATCTTGTCAAGATAAGAGGAACAAGAATTTACTTGAAACCAGCACAGAGATCGCTGAATCATCCAGTGAAGAACTGCGCATACTCCAGAAAGAAAGATAAAAAGTGCATTGTGATGAAGACTACTGATCTTCATCAGAAAGACCCCCGAGGAAGAAGAGGAGCCTTCCTCAGTGCGACCACCAGGACACACCATGCATGTGTGGCACATATGCTAATGATATTAATGACTTCCCAGAGCTAATTTCTGTAACCACTCCTATCCCAAGGAATGTGATGACTATTCATGAATTTTACCCATAATACAGTGTTGTAATAAGTGCCGTGTGTGTGTATTAGGAGGAGCGATCCCCCACGCACTTGGCGCTGAATAAAGCAAATACCCACTTCTTGGACTCTGTCTCTGAAGTGTCTCTTGGCCCAGTTTGGGGAGATTCAGAGGAAAAGAGGGAGCAAGGTGGACCTCAATGTTCAAATGCAGCAAATGCTTCATCACTCAGTTCCTTTTCCCGGTGTTTGCAGACACGTGGGAGCTGCAGCTTTTGCATGTCCGGCTCTTCCTGGGCACATGCTGCTGGAGCTCAATCAGCTGCTTCTGCCCATAGCAGCACCCTGAGGGTGGGGAAGTTCCAGTGGGATACGGGAGGCACCCACCAATCCATCCCGCCATGTACTGTCCTGGCCCCCTACTCAGCAGCTCCCAGGCAGGTCCCTGTCTCGCTCCCGCCTGAGCCTCACCAGCAGCAGGATATGCCTGGCTTGGCTAGCGAACCAAAGCGTGCTGCAGGTGTCCGGGCCGACCAGCCCAGCAGGCTCATGGCCGTGATCACAGGGCTGTGGCAACTGCGGCCCAGAGAGTCCTTCCGCAAGCGCATCAGCTGCTGCCCCAGAGCAGGACGTGGCTCTGCCTGCTCTGTCCCAAGAGACTGAAGCTCTGCTCAGCTCTCGGCCCTGGGGTGGTCGGGGATGTCCCACCCGGGCCTGTCCCCGGACAGGCAGAGCCCGGCAGTGCCAGACCGGGAACAACCTTCCCTTACCTCTGGCCAGCAGGCGGATGACGCTGTCGAGGGCCAGCAGTGAGCGATTGATGCTGGTCCCTCCCACAGCCCCTCTCCCTGTTTTCTCCCTGTTTTCTCCCAGTCCTTGGTGACCCAGGCTCACTCCAAGCCCGCCAGGTCAGTCAGGCTCACCTTGGCCACATGCAGATTCCCAGCAAAGCCAACAGCGGGGTCGGTCCCGCTGCTTCACCTGGCTCTGTGAGGGCAGAGATGGCTGAAGCTACGGTTGCTCCACACGCCCTTGGGGAGGCTGGTTGGAGCAGCAGCACTAGCCGGACCAGGGCTCCATGTTTCCCATGGGATGGGCAGTGGATCACGCTGTGTTGTAAACAGATATAGGGAGTTGGGCTTCGTAATTGAGAGGTTGATAAGTTTGTTGGTTTCTGCACATGTTAATAAGGGCATTAATTGGGGAAACAAGTTTGTTGTAATGGAAGTTAATGTGTTGTATTGTATTATTAGAGGTTTGTCAGAGAAGTTTCTGGACTTTGTTAAAAGGGGAGTGGCATGGGTGCCAATCATCATTAGCATAAGGGGAGCAAGAGGCAAACCCCATTGGATCATCCTGACCCAATCAGACGAACCCTGGATACCAACGAGCCTACTGGAACAGACTAAAGGGGAGGGGTCCAGGGAGGGGCCATCCCCAGCTCTGGGGTATAAAATGTATCTCCCCAGTCCTGTGGGCGTGCCTCTGGCCATACCCTACCAGGGTTTAAGCACCCGGTGCTGCTCCTTTGTTTTGTGGACAGGCAAATCGACATTTTGGGTCTCCAGTTGTTAACTTTATAATTCTGTAATAAATTCCCTGTTCTTACATAATTGGCTCAGTCGTTTGTATCACGCTGGAGGATGGGGCAGGAGTAGGAGAGGAACCTGGCACACTGTGAGGATGAGCCAAACACCTGGAGATGACACAAAGAGCAAAGCCAGGGAAGGGATCTGGCAGGAAGGGACAGAGTTATGGAAAAGAATCAGCAGCTCCCATGTTCAGTGGTGGAGACTGGTACAGCTGGTCACCTTTCCAAGGGCCTGGAAAAGCATCCAGACACCTGGATTACTGTCCTGCAAGCAGCAACGGGTGAGGCAATAGGTTCAGGCTGAAGTGATAACCAGAGCCTCCATCTGCCCAGGCAGTTGTGACAGCCCTGCAAAATCAGGGAAGTACATGGCTGGAATTGAAATCCACTGGCAAATTTGCACCAAGAAACCAGGGAGCACTTTGACAGAGTCCTGGAGTGTGTCATTGCCGGCTTAGCGCTGAGGGGGACAGCCCTGGGATGTTGGTCCCAGCAGCTTCCTAGCTCCATTTCCAGCACTGATCAGAGCAGTACCACTGCCAGCAGCACTCACCTGGATGATGGCATGGGAGTGGGAGGAGGTGGCACTGGCCTTGGTGTGATGCTGCGCTGGTTTTTATTGCCCTTGACCAACATCTCCAGGATCTGCTCTGGTGATGTGGGCTGGGAGAGAATGGGCACAGAGATCAGCATCCCAGATGCGGCACCTAGACACCTCGACACCAAGCAGCCCCAGGCACTCAGGCTGAGGCATCCTGCAGCTCTGCAGGTCCTGTGACAGCTTGGGATCACATCTGCTGCCAGCCAGGAGCTGTGCAGGTGGCACTTTGGGATCTCCACACCGCCTGTGTCCCCAGGACAGGAGAGAGAGGAGTGGAGGGGGAGAGGAGGGAAGGGGAGCTTCCTGCAGCAGCCCCTGTGCCAGGGGTCACTCCCAGGCTGGGCTGGGATGCGACAAAGCTCATCGGGGAGCCCTCCCTGTTCCCCTTCATGGCAATTTTTCTCCCTGTTTCAGCCTCTTCAATGCTGCAGAGACAAAAGGAGTTCCCACACCAGCACTGCTCTGATGCAGAGGTCACCCTTGAACCTTCCCCAGAATAAGCTGATAGCCCCATTCCCACATCTCTCCCCATGAGGTGTTTCTGCTTCCAGACCTTCTCATTCCTCTTGTTTGCATCCATCTTCCAACACCCCTTTGAAGCCTCCCCACCAGCACAGCTGTCCTAGTTTCAGCCAAGACAGAGTTGCTAAAATAGAGTTAATTTTTTTTTTAGCCCTTCAAACATTGGGATCTCCATTTAGCAAAGGCCACCTGGTCAGTTAATATCTGAGGCTCTACCAATCGAGCTGGCCCTGCCCAATCAAAACATCCATGTACTGGAGAAGGGGATAAATTTCCCGCGGTGTGTATGAGAAATGGGTTAGGGAAAACTGCTTGGATCAGTCCTGCCTTAAGCAGAGGCAAACCCATCCATGGGATTGTCTTTGCACAAGGACCTTGGTGCACTTTGTGGGTAATACAGGAGGATTTGACTTTGGGTGAGAGCAGTCTGTGATGTTGACTTGTATAACACTGGGTGCTGAATGACACGCCGCTGTGTGCCATAAGTCCCATAGCCAATGAGGATGGACTGCTCCAGATATACCAGTCATGAGCTCCTGATGCTGCAGCCAGCCAACAGCACAGCAGCCCTCCTGCCCTGGGAAACATCAAGGATGGACAGAATCCACAGCCATGGACTAAATGAACTCAGCAGACATCTTGGAGGCCCAGCCCTTCACAATGGAAATTATATCTGTGCTGGTATATATGTATATGTGTATGTGTATGTATATGTATGTGTATGTGTATGTTTATATGTATTTAGTGGAAAGGTATAGGATCTGGGCATGAGTAGATGGTATAGAAAGAGGGTTGGTTAGGGCTTTAATGTTTTCTGTACCACCTCACCTTTTTGTCAGGGGTGGAGGAAAGGGACTCTCTCTGGCCTCTAAGAAGAAGGGCACGGCTTCTGGATGAAAAACATCATGGAATTTTCCACCATTGTTCATTGGCTTGGGGTCCACATTGAGCATTTTTGCATGTGAGGTACCGTTTTTTTTCCTTTTCTTATTAATATTGTTGCTGTTACTGTTTGTTTTCTTATCGCACTGCTGTTTGCATCAAATATTTCTTATCTCAACCTGTGATTTTTACCTTTTGCGCCTCCAATTCTTAACTCTATCCTGCCGGAGCGGGAAGGGAAAGGCAAAGGGGGGAGCGAGCAAGCGCCATCTGGTTTGGGAGAGTCTCGGTGGGGGGCACTGAATTGGGGAGTTCCTAAACCATGACAGTTGCAAAGCAATCTGGAATTCCATGGCCCAAGCCAATAGCAACAGATCCTAGAGCAGGTTTCCATGGTGTTAGAATCCGGTTTAAACACAGAAGAGCAGAGGAAATGCGAATTAAGCGGATCGAGCCCAGAAAGGCTTGAAATGTACCCAAAAAACATGATTAAAACCAAACAAGGTTAGATGCTGGTGCCAAAAAAATGATATATTTTATTTAGCAGTATGTCATAGGTTAGCAAGCATAGTCCCGGAAGGGACATCCTTGCTAAGGGGTGCTTACAGTTTCCTCTGGAAACTGATAGAACCTATCAGCTGGCCAGTTTGAATATGGACAATTCTCTGAGCCACTTAAAGTTGTGATCACCTCTGTGATCCACATTTAAGAATAGGCAAACTCCCCCTCCAAGCTCTCTCTCGTTTCCGGCGCTGGGACTTGTGGCTGCAGGGCCCGAGCAGGGCCCAGTGGGCCCGGCCAGGCCCTGCTTGGGCCAGGCCGGGCCGGGCCACGGCCATCCTGAAGCCATGGACCTGTTCCAGCCATGGAACCCCCCCCACTGCCTTGCCGTGGGCAGCCGGAGCGGCTCGGCTCTCCCCCCTCTCCACTGCGATAAGAAAAATTCAACATTCCAGCTGCAAAGCTGCAAGGCCGAGGTGAGATTAACCCTTTTTATTGCTGTGAAGAGCTGAAAACCTGAGGGAAGAGAGAGAGGAGATGCTTAAAGCTGAAATTCTGTTGTGAAGCTATGATATATCAGAGTATCCTGTTGTAATTTCATGAAGATATGGGGGGTGGAGTGTTCAACTCGTGAGCAGAAGCACCTGTGCTGAGATAGGCAGATGCTGACGCAGCTGTAATTTCATGAGAAGTTTGGACAGGGAGAGATGGACCAGATGAGGACTTTGGCTCCAAACGGGAAAGGAGAAAACCTCAGTTCCTAGAGATGAACCAGATGAGGACTTTTGCTCCAAACGGGAAAGGAGAAAACCTCAGTTCCTAGAGATGCTCCCAGAGATAGTCCTAAAGATGAAGATGATGAAGACCCTTTGCTCCCAGGGAAGGAGAAGGGCCTCTGTTTTTGTTTCTGAACGGCTCAACCTTAAAATTGTACCCCAAAAAACTTCAAGAGTGGACCCTCGAAAGCAGTTGTGGGAAAAGCTGCAAGTCGGGGGAAGGGACTCACACGCAGGCAGAGAGACTCCTCTTCCTAAATGGACTGAACAATATTTGGAAGTGGGCGGCTGGCTCGTTGTGATAATGTTTTCATAGCATGAGCAAGAAGAGACTTCTCTTTCTAAATGGACTGAACAAGGTTATTATGGAAGTGGTAAACAGACTGAACATCTTAAGGGTTGTCTTTTCACATTGTCAGTGGGAGAAGGGAGGAAGGTGGGGGGAGGAGGAGAGTTCTGAAGGTGGTATAATTTTTTTTTCCTTCTTCTTTTAGGTCTGTTAATAAACTTCTTTATATTCTTTCAAGTTTGGTGCCTGCTTTGCGTTTCTCCTAATTCTTATCTCACAGCAGATAAACAGTAATGAGTATTTTGGACCAAACCACTACACAGTAAAAGAAGCAAAAAGAAAGAAAGAGAAAAGAAAGAAAAGAGGAGATAGAGAAAGAAGTGTGCGTGGGGGGTGGAGGGACAGGGAGAGAGTGATGCGTTAGGTAGAAACATATCACCCTTCTGGGGTTCCCAACGACATCTTGTTGCTCCCCTCCATCTGGTCTTGGTGAGGGTCCCCCACTGCCGCTGTGCTGCTATGCCACACCACACCACACCGAAAAGTATAGAATCCAGTGTATTAATGTACATTTTGGGCAGGTGGGAACGCCCATGTGCCTCCCTTGCAGGGGGCCAGTCTGACACTGTCCCTTGCAGCACTGTGGATCTGTTGCATCCTCTCTGGTGCAGGGTCTGGGGACCTCTTTGGGGGAGGCCTTTGATGGGCCATGTCACCCCCTCTGTCCTTCATGCGGATGCAGCTTCTCCTGGGGAGAAGGGGCCCCACAGCTGAGCTCCTCTGCACAGCAGAGGATGGGCATTGACTGCCTCTCACCAGAGGCTTTTTCATCACACACCCAAACCCTGTCTCCCCCTCACCCTTTGGTTCGAGGGTCTGTGTGAGTCTGGCAGCTGATAGCCCTGGGGCTACGGTCTTCACTCCAAAAGTGTTAAGCTTGTGCTCCGTGAATGTATTCTTCTCTCCCAGCCCTGAGTTGTTACTTTATCTTCATCAGCGAGCAGTGTAGGGCTTCAGTCAGGGCCCCATTCAGGGTGTGGTGGTCTTCTCTGCAGCTTTTGTAATACAGTGTTGTGGTCTGACACAGCTAAGCGTCAAGCACATGAAATCTGTTATTTTCATAAGGGGAAAAATAAGAAAATATTGAGGAAAATTGGAGAGCTGCAAGGCAAAGCAGGTTCAAACTTAAACAGTTGCTGTACAAAGGAAAGGTTTATTACTAACAGAATTAAAAGTAAAAAGGAATAACAAGAAATTACAGCAAACCTCCCCTCTCTCCCAGCACTCTCCTCGTTTTACTCAAGTCACACAAAGGGTAACAGAACATGGGATGTTAGTCAGTGTTGCAGTTCTTGATAAGTCTCTTTCATATGCTTCAGGAAAAAAGGGTTTTCTTCAGCTCCACATGGTTCCCAAACTGCCACCAACAGCAGATCTGCCCGGAAAGAAACAATCTGCTGTGGTGTAAAACATCTCTTCCATGGAAAATCTCACAGTTCCTTCACACTGCCAAACATAGGCTATCACTTGGGGTTATTAATCTTTTTAAGGATGAGTTACTTTGGCCTGAACACAAAGGCTTTTTTTCGCCACAAGTCTCTAAAAAAAGCCTCTCAATACTTCCATGTAGCCTGGCATAGGCACTCTTCACAATTTCCATGGCCCACACGTGAACTTTTCATCCCCCCATGTACTTCAAATGGAATAAAGAGACAAACAGTTTGTGATATTACAGTTTCTTACCACGGCATGCAAGAAGGGTTTTAAGCTACGCGCGAAAATTGCGGCACCGCCCTCTTTTCTCCTGTTACCATGCTCTCAGCTCCGTCTCACAGGACTCACTTTCTCTTTCTCTCTGACCCTGAAGCCGCCATGTTGAAGAGTGTTCTTGTTCGGGCTTTATGGTGGAGAAAGCCTCGCTCCCTTTGTGCTGCTGGCTGCGTGGTGTCCTCTTCAGTTCAGCACGAAGTGTGCTGGCTGCAGGCAGGAGGCTCCGCCGGCTCTTGCTGGCTCTGCTGGCTCCGCATGGAGAGGAGAGGAGAGGAGAGGAGAGGAGAGGAGAGGAGAGGAGAGGAGAGGAGAGGAGAGGAGAGGAGAGGAGAGAGGAGAGGAGAGGAGAGGGACCCCCCCGTCCCAAGAAGCCGCGCTAGATGGGTTTAGCTGTGTGGCAGTCCATGGCTGGTTTTAGCTGCCTGTGGCTCTGGGACAGTTCCCACCCCCCAGTGACCAGGGTCTGTGCCGCAGCGTTGGGAAAAAGGGGGGGCAGGGGTCCCGGCCCAGCAGGGCCCGGAGGCTTGGAGGCCCCCCCACCTTCCGGCAGGCAAGCTCGGACCAAAGGCAAATTCCCGCCTTTCCGTGTGGTTTAAATATGTAAATTGCGAGAAGCGTCATTAGTCTAAAAGACTGTCCATCAACTCAGGTTCAATCCACTACATACAGTTATGCTGTAATAGGCAAAAGTCCTTTGTGAAGATGTTTAAGTCATAAACAATAATATTTCAGTCTCCGACACAAGACAATCCAGGATCACAACCGGGTTAAGACTTGGTTGCCAAGGCAAAATTTTAGGAACGGATCCATTGATGATGCTGTGGTAACTGACTTTCGGAATGGGACCGCAAATGGTTGCCATGGCAACAGGTTCTGCTACAGGCCTCAGCTTGTGCCCATGGCAACCACTTGTAGCAATGGGTCTCCATGGAGATGCTCCAGGACTGGTGTCAGCCATGGGTCCTGGTGATGGGCCTGGAGTGACAGGATGAGGGAGAATGGCTTCCCCCTGATAGAGACCAGGTTTAGATGAGCTTTTAGAAAAAAAATTTTCCCTGTGAGGGTAGTGAGGCCCTGGCACAGGTTGCCCAGGGAAACTGTGGTTGCCCCATTGCTAGAAGTGTCCAAGGCTGGTTTGAACAGGGCTTGTGGCAACGTCATCTAGTGGACTGTATCCCTGCCCATGGCAGGAGGGTTGGAAATACAGGCTCTTTAAGGTCCTTCCAACCCAAACCATTCTGTAATTCTGTGATTCCATGAGCGGTGTGTGATGTGGTGGTTGGAGTGTCTTGGGCAGAGCAACCACAAAATGACAGTTTTCCATTGTGGGGGAAGAAAGGAGGGACAGCAGAACTGCCCCCTTGGACTGCTGGAGGGCAGACTTCATCCTGTTTAGGAGATCCATTGACAGAGTCCCTTGGGTGTCAGTCCTGAAGAGAAAAGGAATCCAAGAAAGCTGGACATGCTTTAAGAAGGAAATTTTAAAGCTCCAGGAGCTGAGCCCATGTGCCATAAAACAAGCCAGTGTGGGAAAATGACTGGAAAATGACTGGCCTGGTTAAAGAGAGAACTTAGGCAGGAACTCAGGGCAAAAAAGAGCATGTGTCACCTCTGGAAGGAGAGGCAGAAAACCTAGGGGATTACGAGGATGTTGTGAGGTGACATAGCAAGAAAATTAGAAGGGCCAAAGCCAAGCTGGAACTTAATTTGGCCACTGCAATTAAAGTTAACAAGAAAAGTTTCTATAAATCCTTTGGCAGCAAAAGGAGGGCTCAGGAAAGTCTCCATCCTTTCCTGGGTGCAGAGGGCAGTGCCATGTCATGGAGGAGGAAAATGTCTTTAATGGCAAACCCAGTTGTCCTGAGGATGCTCAGCTCCCAGGGCTGGAAGTTGGTGACAGGGAGCTGAGTGAAGTCCAGGAGGAAACAGTCAGTGACTGCTCTGCCAATGAGACACACACACAAGTCCCTGGGCACAAATGAGATGCACCTGAGGGTACTGAGAGAACTGGAGAAAGAGCTGGCCAAGCCAATTTCACTCATTTCCCACCAGCTCTGGTGAACTGGAGGAGTTCCTGTTGACTGGAAATCAGCAAATGTGATGCTCATCTACGAGAAGGATTGGAAGGAGGGTCCAGTGTCAGTGACTGAGGCACGGACCCAGACCGGCAGGGAATCGGAATCATTTATTCAAAGGAATGAGCTGGTTTTATACACTCTTCTAAGGCACAGTATTTCCTTCTATGCTAATCCTCACTACCCTGTGACCTATCCCGTGTTGCCACATCAGCAACACACTTCCTTCTATGGGATGATCACTCGCTGTTCACCCATCCATCAGCTCCCGGCAGGCTCCTCTCCATAGGAGTCTGCAGTTTGACACCTCCTCCCCCTACCAGGGTCTGGTGGAGACAAGCTTCCCTGTGCTGCCATGTGCTCCTTTGTGCTGCCATGTGCCTCTGCAGGCAGGTTATACAGCTTGTAATTCAACTTTATTCCATCTCTTCCCACAGTCTAGAGAACTCCAGCCTGTCAGCCTGACCTCTGTACTGGGAAAGGCCACGGAGCAGATCATCCTGAGTGCTATCCTACAGCATGTGCAGGACAACCAGGGGATCAGGCCCAGACAGTGCACGTTTGGGAAAGGCACGTCCTTCTGTGACAGAATGACCCACTCAGTAGATGAGGGAAAGGCTGTGGATGTGTGTTTCTAGAGGTCAGTAACGTCTTTGACACTGGAGAAACTGGCTGCTCATGGATTGGACAAGGCAACTGTTTGCTGGGTGAAAAACTGGCTGATGCCCAAACCCCGAGAGTGGTGGGGAATGGAACTAAATCCAGTTGGGGCTGGTGTAGCAGGACATGTTCCCTGCCACAAGAGTTTGCTAATTGGTGAAATAACTCACTAAAGAGAGCTTGTCTTGTGGTTATTCAGGTGCCATGGAAGTGACCCTTCTAGCTGACAATAAACATCTTGCTGTGGCAGCAAGATTGTAGAAAGATAAGCTGGAGTTTCTGACAGACACTTTACTTCACAACCAAATTTTCACAAAACAGAAGTCTTCTGCACATTCCCTGGAAATTTGTGGGGCTTTTACCCCAAAATCGGGACACTGGTTTTGTGGTTACTCTCTCAAGGGTTGAGTGAAAGGACTCTGTGCACATTCTTGCCAGTTTGGTGGTAAGTTACATTGCCTCCTAATCTATACTATTTCTTTCCCAGCTTTAATATAGGTACCGTATAGTTACTTATAAAACTGTACAGTTGTGCACTGTTTTATGTAATCTACTGGTAGTTCTTTTGTTTTATACTGTGTAGTAAGTAACTCTTTTCAAGACCTTTTGTCTGTTATCTCCTGTCTATTCAACAAATAACTCATTTTTTACTAGACCTGATCTGCCACTCTTAGAACTTTGCGAGCCAGAGTGGTTAAGGTGCAGGCCACCTAATTCAAGCTGTATCCAAAAGTCTTAGCCTAAGATAGGGCTTGTCTGAAGCTCCCACTCTATCCATAACAGCCGATCACTTGTGGGTGACTGCAGGGGTCAGTGTTGGGGTCAGTCCTGTTAAACATCTTTATTGATGATCTGGATGAGGGGATCGAGTGTAAGTCACAGTAAGTTCACAAATGACACCAAATTGGGTGGGAGTGTGGATCTGCTGGAGGGCTTGTTTTTCTCCGGCAGTGTCTTGGTTTTGAAAGACAGGTGTCTGCTAAGGAAGGCAGAAGCCTCCCTTGAAGTGGCAGATATAACCCCTTTCCCTCTGAGTTATTATAATTTTGAAATCAAGGGCCTTTAGGCAAAGATGTGGGAAATAGGAATAACAGTTCTTTACTATATATATATATATATATATATGTATATATAACCAGTCAAACAAAACAACAACAACTATGGCAGTAACAGCAAACACAAACCCAGTCCCAGCCTTCTCGGCTGTCGGGCCCTTTCCCCTCGGGTGCAGTTCCGCTCGCAGCCGGCAGGGGCGCTGGCGGCTCCCGGTGAGCAGGGCAGGTGCGATGGTTCCCCCGCGGCTGCAGGGGGCGCTCCGGAGCGAGCTCGGGGAGCATGCGGCACTGGTGCCCTGGGATCCCGGGAAGGATGGAACAAAGGCTTCACAAACCCCTGGGCAGCCGATCCCGGACTCTCAGGAACGGCAGGCTGGAACGGCAGGCTGGAACGGCAGGCTGGAATGGCAGGCTAGAGCGGCAGGCTGGAGCGGCAGGCACAAACACAAATCCCGGGTGGCAGACGAGATGTATCCAGATGGGGAACCCCCCGGAGGTCCAGGCAGGCAGGGCGAGCAGGGCTACACCGTAGCGAAAGCTTGAAGCAGCAGAAGGGCAGGGCAGCCACAGCCTGGCCTCCAGCAGGGCAGGGAAAACGGCTTTGGGATCCCGGCGTTGTTTCCAGCAGAAAGAAAAACGGCCGGAAAAAGGAACCAGCAGCTCCTCTCTCTGCAGCTTCTCTCTCCGGATGCTGAGAGCGAACTGAACCCACACCCAGGTGAAACAAAAGAAGTGGCCAGGCCCCTTTGTCTTCTCTTAAGCACCCAGCGATTTATCATCTTAGAATGGGGGAAAACTCCTTTAACAGAAAAAAACCTAGATCTCTTAAAACCCCAACAGGCAGTTTCCAGGTATCATCTGTGATCTTTGACTTCTTCAGTCTTTTGATCTTTACACTCAGCATCAGAATGTGAGAAGTCACTGTTCTGTTTCTTTGGCTGCTGTTCTGCATGCTCTAGCTGCAGTTGGGAGCTGGTCAGGTCCACTGCTTCCCTTACGATGTTCTCACAGCTCCTTGGGAAAATTCTGCAGCCTGGCTCCTGCTATCCCCCCTCTTGTTCTGCTTCTCATGCAGCACGGGGGTGGAATTTGCTAGCAGGGCTGGGGCTGAGGTGAAAGGCACCATGCAGGCGGGATTCTCAACAGCTGGGGGAGCAGAGCGGCAGCTGTGGCGACTTGGCAGCCTCAGGGCATTCGCAGAGCAGCTGCAGAGGGGAGAAGGCGCAGCTCCGCAGTGCCGAAGCAGCGAAGGAACGGCCAGGGTGAGCTGGGGCAGAGCGTTCTCACAGGAGCTGCCTCCAGCCCGCTGTTACAGCGGGGGAAACAACAACAAACTGTCTCTTCAACTCCCACGCCACGTGGGCGGCCAGGGCGAGCCGCCACAAGCGGCCACGCAGGGCTCGGTCCTGGGCTAGCAGCATGGCTGGCTTGGGCATGCCCCCCTCGGTGGGGGGAGGCAGCCACGCATGAGCCGGGCGTGGGTCGTGGGCGGGCTTGGCAGCAGCGGTGATGGGGGAGAAAAGTGGCTGGGCTTGCACCCCGTCTAAGCTGCCACAGTTTCTTCAGTCTGTGTTCGAAAGGCACTAGATCCCCTCTGTCTCTAGTATCATCAGGCTGTCTCAAGCCTCTCAGGGAGTCTCCAAATGCCGCTTTTTCGGCTCGGGGCTTCTCAAGCCGTAGTAGGAACCTGCCGGGGTCATGGCGCCGGGGCAGCCCCGTGGGCTTTGCAGGCGGGTCACTGCTGCTTCATCACGGCTTCTGCTGGGGCTACTGGGGCCCGAAGCCAGCTCGGCTGGGGCACAGAGCCAATGCTGAGGGGCAGGCTGAGCCCAGCGGGAGTGCCGGTCCGGCACAGGGCCTGGAGCAGGCGGGCGCGAACGCTTCGCAACCTCCCCTCACGAAGTGGGTGCAGGTGCTGTGTTCAGCAGCTTTCGCAGTGCCTTGCCCTCTAGTGCACACAGCCGCAGCCTCACTAAGGCTGGGCAGTGAAGGGAAGGAGACCAGGGCAGCGCACGTGGAGGTGCTGCTGTCCCCGAGCGTCCCGGAGTCTCCCCGGCTGCTACCACCCCCACTCTCGGTCTCAGCCACGTGGGAACGTGAGGTGGGTTGGTTTTCACGGGCAGGACTACCGATGGAGGGCACAGGGACACAGGCATGAGAGGCAGGGTGCACAGGTGGGAAGGATTCTTGGTGGAGGGAGAAGGGCCCGACGCAACACGTATCGACACGTGGGAAGGGCCAGGGACGGAAGAGGGACCGCGCGCGGTACCATAAGCGGGAGCAGGTCGGGGAGGGGGACTGCGCGCGGGCGAAGAGCCCGCCACTCTCACCGGGGCTTCCACATGGCGTTCGCCATTTTGTCTGAGGGGAGTGGAAGCGGGAGAATTAAAAATAAAGGTAGCAGCTGGGATTGCAGGACTGATTCTGCTGCCACTCCGATCTTGGAGCAAATTTATAGTGGAAAAAATCGGGTGTGTACAGGGAAGGGGTTTGGGGTAGAACCCGGGGTGGCCTGGCCAGCACCACCGTGGGCAGGGAACAAAGGAGACAGGGAGAGAGCAGGCAGACAGTAGCAGACCTGTGCACTCTGGCAGAATCCATCTCCTGGTTTCCCTTAAAGCAGGGCAGAGGGATCAGGGATGCAGGGAGAGGAAAGCGGTAAAGGGTTTTTTAAACTGGGGTTAACTATTCCCAACTGTTTCACAAGACTATCAACAGCTTTTGCTACCTTGCAAAGCAAATAACCTTTTCCAGACATAAACAACCATTGCACAAAGCGTTTTAAATACTCAACTAACCACTGCTTAAACAACCACTGAACAAAATGTTTTAAACCTTCCCTGGTATAATGAAAATTTTCCCAAACAAGGACTCTTAGAACTGGGAGAAAGGCTTCTCACAGAAGATGGGAAAACTCTGCCCTTATCTCTCTCTCTTCCCAACCTTAGAGATAAAAGGCAATTTACAAAAAAGGATACAAAAGTGACCCATATTACCTTAGAGTGTCAAATAAAAGTCTCAAGGTTGGCCCACCGACTTTAGACCAGTCTTCTCTTTCCCTAGAAGGTTGTTGGTCTCCCCTGCCGAGCCCCTGATAGAACTCGGAGGTTTCTTTAGGGCTATGGCTGCTCAGATGTGACTTAAATCCAGGAAGTACTGGAGACGCTCTTGGGGATGGTCCCAGGCCGTCCACGTTGATGCGCCATTTAATGGCTCCGTGGGGTCCCGCGTGTACCCGCAGACAGACGGGTGGGTTCAGTATTATGGTCGGTAGCAAACAGTCGAGAAGGGCATTTGCGTGCATTCTGGCAGGAGCATTTATTGCTTCGACACCATTGAGGTTGCAGGGGCAAATATGAACATGGTCCCAAAGCTCATGGTTTTGTCTGGGGGCAGGGAAAAGGCAGGACTAGCGAACGGGGACCAGTGGGGAACTCTGGGGGAGTGACGAGGGGTAGAGGCTAACAGCCAACCGGGGAATTCAAACTGGGGTAGATTAACATAACAGAACAAGCATCCTGGGAGAAGCCCCCTTGGCCACCCCAACATAAAGTGGCTCCTATGGTACTAGGGACCCATTTTAATGAGAACTCTCTGTCCCTTGTAATGTATGTTCACTGGCCACCACACACCACTGTCCCCAAAGCCATGCACAATTCCCTCTGGGGCACCAGGCACATCTCCTACTCAGGATGTGCTGCACAGGTCTTTCTTCTTACCTTCCTACTTGGAACAGAGTATTGTCTCCTCACTGTCATGTGCTACGACCGCTATGTGTCCATCTGCAAACCCCTGCACTACGGGACCCTCCTGGGCAGCAGAGCTTGTGCCCACATGGCAGCAGCTGCCTGGGCCAGTGCCTTTCTCAATGCTCTGCTGCACACGGCCAATACATTTTCCCTGCCCCTGTGCCAGGGCAGTGCCCTGGGCCAGTTCTTCTGTGAAATCCCACACATCCTCAAGCTCTCTTGCTCACACTCCAACCTCAGGGAACTTGGGCTTCTTGCTGTTAGTTCCTGTCCCAGTTTGAGACAAATTAAGGGAAACGTTCTGGAAGGAACATCCCCTTCAAAGAAGGCAGGTTACAGCCAGGTAACCTGGTTCGGAAAGAATTTTCCTCGGAGGAAAGTGAAAAAACTGTTTCTTTAACAAGCAAAAGTGCACCCAGGCACGGGAAAAAGAATAATGTAAAATAATAAAACCTCTTGCTGTGACGAGAACCTGGTAAAATTCAAAGTCCTTTGTGGCGTAGCTCTCTCCTCTCTGAAGCTGGGGTTCGGCATGGGCCCCTCTGGGCCGTGGTGTAGGGCCTCCAGATGATGTTCTGGTGTTGCTGAACAGTCCAGAAGAGGAGAAGAAGAAGCCAAACTCCCAGGGCTCCATGCTTTAGCTAACAAAAAAGCTAACTAGAAAAACAAGAGAATGCCACTCTCTTCCCTGCTGCAGAGAGCCTAGAGCTGAGGAAAAAAACAGGAAGATGCTTTCCTCTGCTCTGTAGCAGTGAAAAACGCAGGGGATTGTATTCGTCCTTGAAGCACAAAACCACTTTTTTTTCCCCCCTTCTCTCGGACCCAGCTTAAAGACACAGAAAGGCACAGGATTCATGTCTGGCATAGCACAGACGATAGGGAATACAGTATCATACATTACCCCAGGACAGTGCCTGTTTAGCCTTTGGCTGTTTTGTGTTCATGGTTTTCTCCTATGTGCAGATCTTCAGGGCCGTGCTGAGGATCCCCTCTGAGCAGGGATGGCACAGTCTTTTCCATGTGCCTCCTTCACCTGGCCGTGCTCTCCCTGTTCCTCAGCACTGCCTTTTTTGTCTACCTGAAGCCCCCCTCCATCTCATCCCCATCCCTGGATCTGGCCCTGTCACTTCTGTACTTGGTGGTGCCTCCAGCCCTGAACCCCCTCATCTACAGCCTGAGGAACCAGGAGCTCAAGGCTGCAGTGTGGGCACTGATGGCTGGACGATTTAAGAAACATTAAACTGCTGGCCAATTTCTGCAAATCACTTGTAATAAAACTCGTCTTTGATCGTTCTTGTTGGTTTGGTTAAGGGGTTATTTTTTCTCTTCAGTTATTTATTGTTGTCCACAAAGCAAGGGCAATATTTCTTCCGTTTCTCCTTTTGTTTCTCTGCACCTTGGCTGTGGCCCCAGCCTGTGTCAATGAGGAGCTGTGCTCTCGGTGCCTTTAAATGAACTCAAGGATCTGCCAGCAAAGTTTCCAGCAGAGATGCCCCTTTAGTTGCCTTGTGTGGAGCTGCAGCAGCAATGTCTGTGTGCAGAGCTGGGGGCAGATCAGGGGGGCACAGCAGCTGTGGCCAGGAGCAGCAGCCCTTGGTGCTGCCAGTGCTGCTCCCGTGCCACTGCCCCGCTGCCCTCCTGCCCCTCGTGTTGCTGCAGGGCCTGAGTGCTCTGGGGCTCGCTCCCAGCCCTGGGCTGGCAGTGCCGGGGCTGCAGCAGGGACAGGCCATGGGCACTGCTGGGGCAGCGCTGACGCCTCAGGGCAGGGCCTGGGGGCTGCAGGCTCCTTGCCCAGGCTCTCTCAATAGCATGCCCAGGCCAGTGCTCAGCAGAGAAAACCCCCGTGAGCAGCCCCAGGGTGGCCGTGGGCAGGGTGGGGGCAACCAGCATGGCTGGTGCTCTGCAGGGTCCCTGGGGGAGCCGGGAAGGAGCAGCAGAGCAGGGGCTGATCCATCCCCCCTGCGCTGGACACCCCAGGGCAGCGTCCCAGAGCGGCCTCATGCAGCTGCCAGCAACATCCCCCCTCTGCAGCCCTGGCCTCTCCCCAGCTCCGAGAGGGGCTGGATCCTTGCAGGCACACACACGGCACGACTGGCTCAGGAGCCCCTGTTTGCACTGCACAGCCCAGGCGTGAGCACCCCACGCTGTTGCTGTGGGGAGATGAACCTGAGTGAGCACAAATGCCATCAGCCCCTGGGGGCCAGCAAGGGCTGGGGGATGGCAGGGAAACCACTCAGCTTTGTTGGGGCCTCTCAAGTCAGCCAGAAAGTTTGTTCCCATCAGCTCTGAGTTTCCTCTCCCACTGCAGACGTTGTTGCTCAGAGCCAGGGCTGCCTGGCAGCCACCCCAAACAGCCCTGAGCATTTCCTTTGCTTCACTTTTGCTTTCTTTCCTCTCTCCTGCTCCACATTTCTTGCTCTTGCCCATCCCTGTCCCCTCCCCTGCAAACAGCCCAGCCCTGTTTGCCCTTTCCTCTCTGGCCCCATTCCCCATTGCAGTTGCTGCCTTGGCACCACGGCAACGTCCCTTGGGGAGCAGGATCATCCTACAAGTGCTGCAGGAATTGTCTGCAGGGCCCTGCAGTGCCTCGAGCTGTTCCCTTGCCAGAGGCACCAGAGGCCAGGGGGGCACATCTGGGCTGCTGTGTCTGGCTGTGGGGCTCCCTGTTGTGGGGCAGTGAGGAGGAGCTGGAGAGGCTCTGCAGGACTGACAGGATGGGCTTTGGGGCCCGTGTGGAGAAGCTGAGTGTGGGGGCCGGTGGGCCTGCTGGACAAGGAATGAAGGGAGTCCTATGGTGGGACAAGTCCTATGCTTCTTTACAGATTAGGGTGACTGAAAAAGCTTCCCTCAGAATGCCCTGATCTGTTATAATAATGTGCCCTAGTCCTGCTTCCCTGGTTGGCTCTGTTGGCTGCTCCACTCCTTGTTACCTTATATACCCCATTGCCACGCCCTCAGAGTTTCCTTATTGGTTCCCTTACCCTGGCCCCACCTGTGTGCCGCCCCCTGCCCTCAGACCATTATTGGTCCCTGATGCCCTACCCCCCTCTCGTGTAAAACCCTAGACCTCCCATTGTTCTCGACCTACTTCTGTGGAACCTTGCACGAGTGTGGCTGCAATAAATCTCTCCCATAGAACCCCATGCGAAGACCTTTCTTGCTCCTTTGTCGTCGGACTGCTTTGCCAGCTATCCAGTGTGTGTGTGTGTACATGTGTGTGCAAGTGTGGTGGCTGCACCGAGCGGCTTCCTGCTGGGGATGATTTTGGGAAGGTCACAGCACTTTACCATCCAAAACCGCTGTGACACTGAGGGACTTGGACTGCTGGACCTTCTGAAGAGGAGGCCCAGGGCTCATCCTGAAACTGCTTCAAGGGTGGTTTCAGAGGATTCTTGGGAATGGGAAGAGAAGGAAACCTCCCCAAAGCGCAGCTTGGAAGGTTCAGGCTGGAGGTGAGGAAGAAGAAAAGTCCCTCCAAGGGTAGAATGTTGGTGCACAAGGTCTCCCAGTGTGAGACTGGACCATGCCACGGCTCTGTGTGCCAGGAGCCGGCAGCGCTGGGGGCAGGGACCCCAGGGAGGGCACAGAAATGCTGGGGTGAGAAATGCTAGGGGGACAGCGAGATGGGCATGTGCAGCCAGCCAGGGCAGAGGAGCAGCACGGACAGGGGACACAGCCTGCAGGAGAGATGGCCAAGGGCTGGGCAGGGCTGGCAGGGCCAGAGGCACCCAGGGCTGTGTCCCCTGGGCTCTGGCACTGCCTCTGGATGCCCCACAGAAGGAACTTTCCTTTGAGGGGCTGCACTTTGCTTCTCCGTCTCCCCTCCCTGAGGAGGCTGACAGGGGTTTCAGGTTTATGGCATTTGTTCTTCCTCCCCCTCACATCCCACTGCCCCACAAACAGCCCCGAGCCACCCAGGAGGGACAGGCCCTGCTGGGCCAGGCCTGGGCTCAGGGCTGGGCTGTAGAGGGATTCCTTGTGGAACAGGGGCATATGATACCCCAGGAAAGATTGGACAACCCAGGGTTGCTGAGGAAAAACCCCTGAACAGGCCCCTGGCTGCAGGCAAGCCTGGAAGACACCTGGCAGCAGGCAGCCTTGAAAATCCTTGGCAAAGTTATACACTGGTTGGCTCCCCCGCGGATCAGGGGCCGTCCAGAGGGACTAGGGCGTGAATCTTTGCAAAGTAGATACAAGCTTGTGTAGGTAAACTATAAAACGGAGAAAGATGCTCACATCGTATCAGTCTCTGTGTCGTTTATCCAGTCAGCTCTTCAGCACTCGGGACCCCCCCCCTGCAAAACCTGGTGCCTGAGCAGGGACTTGAGTGATTTTTCGCTTAAATGCGTTTCACTTAGATGTGGTTTGTTTTTCGCTTAAATGTGTTTCGCTTGAATGTGGTAAGACTCTGAATCATTGCACTGACGGTGAGGAGCCTGGAGAGCTGGAGCGGGAGTGTCCCGGCAAAAAAGTTGAGTGGAGCCGGAGACTGGAGCTCGCGTGGCTGAGCAAGCCCCCGCAGGTAAGAAGGAAGCTATGGAATACGAGGCTGCAACTCGTCTCCTAGCCAGTATCCTTTCTAAGAGAGGCGAGACTGTAAAAGATCAAGATCTTTATGCCCTAGTTACGCGGGCCCGGGAACAAAGGTTTTTGAAATGCACTTTGCTTTTGTTCTTGACCAAAGAGTGGTGGGAAGTTGGAAACAGACTGTGGCTGTCCACGATTGAGGGTGGAAAGGAAGGTAAAGAAGCAAAAGCTCTCAGATTAACATGGAGAGCTGTGACTAATACCCTTGCAGAAATGAAAGCAGAGAGGAAGGTGGCTGTGGCAGCCATGGAGGTGCTGGGGGGTGGTGGCCCCGGGAAGGAAAGAGATGGGGGTCTCACGGAGCGGCGGCCGGAGACCAGGGAGGAGTTCAGGGCTGCACGATTCTTTGGGCTGACCGCAGGCAGACCAATTAAGGGAACAGCAGCACCTGTACGCTCACTGCGGGAGCTGCTGGACTCGGCGGGGAAGGAAGTTACCCCTCAGAAGTCTGAGGGAGAAATGGCCGCAAAGGCGGAAGCACAGGCTCCCAACCCGGGGGGCAGGGCGCAGGTGAGCAGAGGAGAAACGAGTGGTCCTAGCACCTGGCTGAAAATAGCAGCACGCAACACCCCTCTGCCGGAGAGTGGATCATCATCCGACTGCGAAGCAGCCTCTATGGCTTTGTTGCCCACAGAGGCAGAGCCAGCCAGGGCTGCCGGGGGTCAGCCCCAAGAGGAGGAGAAGCACCGAGAGATGATGCATGAATTAATGAAGAAGCTTGCTGAATTGTCTACGTGCCAGGACACAAGTGAGCACCCCAAAGAGCCGGAAGTTGAGTGCAATCCCAGTGGTTTCCTTCAACAGAACCAGCCAGCCACCCGAGGGAGCCTCGGAGTGGACGTGGTAACCTCAATAGAAGTCACGCTGACGAACCACCAGGTCACCCTGATCCCGACCACAGCCAAGGGCCCCCTGTCATCAGACGGCCCTCATCTGGGTGGCCTACCTGTGGGGCGGTCATCAACCAGCTGGCAGGGAGTAGTGGTGCTCCCTGGAGTCATCGATGCTGACTACACCAGCAAAATTAAGATAGCCTACGTGCTGCAACCACCTGTAACTATCCTGCAGGGCAGTCGCATTGCCCAAATCGTCCCCTTTCCCCTAATGACCAACAGGGGAACCAGCAACAGCAGTGTCCGCGGAGACCACGCTTTTGGGTCCTCTGTGTTCGATGTGTTTTGGACATTGAACCTGGCCCAGAGACCTCAGTGGCAAGTGATCCTGTGAAGGGGGGCAGAAGCCATCAAAATACAGCCGCTTTTCGACACAGGGGCCGACGTTACCATCATTAACCAGGTGGTATGGCCACCTGGTTGGGAACTGGAAAAACCAGCAGCCACGCTGGCAGGGGTGGGGGGAGCACAAATCCCCCAAGTAAGTGCAACCCCAATTACCCTAGAGTTTGAGGACAATCAAACCATTGTGTGTTGCCCCTATGTTATGAAGCTGCCTCAGACCCTGCAAGGCCTGATCAGACGCGACATCCTTGTGCAGCTAGGCCTTGTGCTCACCACAGACCAGCATTTATGCTGACGGCCGCTGCCAGTCAGCCACCCATATGGGCTCTCACCTGGTTAACAGATGACCTTGTCTGGGTTGAGCAGTGGCTGGTAACAGATGTAAGGCTGAAGATAGCAGAACAGCTTGTTGCAGAACAGCTAGAAGCAGGACATATCAAGCCTTCAGTCAGCCCATGGAACACCCCCATCTTTGTGATCCCAAAGAAGCCAGGAAAATGGCACCTCCATCATGACCTTCGACAAGTGAATACGTGCATGCAAACTATGGGGGCACTGCAACCTGGGCTACCAGCTTCTACAATGATCCCAGCGGGATGGAAAATCACTGTAATTGACTTAAAAGACTGCTTTTTCACAATCCCATTGCATCCAAAGGACACAGAACATTTTGCCTTTACAGTGCTCACAAAGAATTGCAGTGAGCCTACTAAGCGCTAGGAGTGGGTTGTCCTACTCCAGGGGATGAAAAATTCCCCCACGCTGTGTCAGCTATATGTTGACTGGGTGCTACATCCGATTCGACGACGCTACGCAGAAGCACTCATCTACCATTACATGGATGACATCCTGATAGCTACTGCTACAGAGTTACCAGATAAAGAGATGCAATGGGTCAGAAAGCAACTGCATGAGACTGGATTAGAGATCGCCCCCAAGAAGATCCAGCGGACTACACCATGGATGTACCTGGGCTGGCTCATATCAGAATCGCAAATTAGGCCCCAAAAGATTGAGCTAAACACAGAAATCTCCACGCTCCATGATGCGCAGCAGCTGCTAGGAGATCTGCAATGGGTCTGTGGAGTCACGGGAACCACGAATGCTGACCTCGCCCCCTTCCTGCCATGGCTGCACGGGACTAACGCTGCCGAACCTCGAGAATGCTCCCCAGACCAAGCAGCAGCTCTCGCCAAGGTCGCAGATAAGCTGCGGCACGCATGGGTATCATACAGAGAAGAAGGAGTCCCACTCGCCATCCTCATCACCCTGATCGGCGCAGCAGGTTCACATGCCATCATCCACCAATGGCAAAAGAAAAAGGGGGAGGACATCCGGATTCTTAAATGGATCTTCCCACCGACTCAGCCACGCTCCAGACTGCAGTCCAGGGTAGAGATGGTGGCACTTTTAATCCGAAAGAGTCGCGACTGAGTGATGGAGTTGGACGGCAGGGAGGCAGAGGACAACAGTGTACCGGTCCGGACGGGGGACCTGGAGTGGATGCTATGCCACGCGGAGGCACTGCAAGAAGCTCTGCTCAGATTCACCGGCGTGGTCCATAACAAGCGCCCACAGGGAAGGCTGGCACAGTTGCTGGGGCGCTATGAGTGGCTGGACCGCCTGCTGAATGTAGAACGGCCAGTGCTAGAGCGCACAGTGTTCACGGATGTGGGGAGGAAGACGAAGCGGGCCACCTGTGCATGGAAAGAGAACAACCACTGGAAGACTCATGTCATAGCAGGAGAACCGGCTGACAGCTTGCAAACACTCGAACTGCGCGCCGTGATATGGGCCTTACAACAGTGGTCGAAGGAACCAGTGAATGTAGTCAGCGATTCCCTATATGTTGTTGGAGTAGCACAACAGATCCATGATGCAGAAATCCGGCATACTAACAATGAACTGGGCCTTTCTGCTTCCTCCAGCCAGCCCAGGGCTTTCTCAGCATTGCAGTTCCCTGCTCAGAGCCTCTGGCTCCCTGCAATCCTGGCAGAGCTCAAAGATCTGCTCTCACGAGTCCCTGGGGAGGCTTTGGCAGTCCCTGCTCTCAGTGGGGCCCATTGATGCTCCAAGGGACTTGGAGTTTTCTTCTGATGCCTTAAGCAGCTTCTTCATCCTCCTCTCAGTCCCTGAGGGTCCTGGACTCAGCCCCAAAACCACCGTAGGGGTCATTAAAATACAAGAAAGCCCTCAGGAGTTATCTTTTGTCAATTGTCTTCAAGTCTGCAAGGCTTGTACAGTTAATTGGAGTTGATTTGTAGTGTTGTTATGGAGGAAGATTTCAAAGTGCAGCCCTGAATTTTTTTTATTTTAAGAAAGGGAATATTTTATTGTTTTTAAGTTTAGAGAAGTCATAATAAAATCATTCTCCAAGTGATCTTGATGCTGAGTGTCTCCTGACCCAGTTTGTTAGGGGAAAAGCAGGGGATGATAATTCCCAGCCATTCATCTCCCTCTTCCCCTTCAGATCTGGCACGTCAGCTTTTGAAAGTGTCCAGTTTCCCCTGGATGTCAAAGATACCACCTTCTTGTTATTTATCTAGCAGGGTTCCTCTATGTGGTCTCCAGCTTGTCTAAAATAAGGGCTAAGATTTCCAGAGGGGTTGCCCAGACACTTGCCCCAGTTGTGGAAAATCCTAAGTGCTCTGGGGTATGGGAGGACATAGGCCAGACCCTGAAGCAGTTTTCTGACCCAGTAGCCTGGAACTTCCCCCCTGAACAAATTCAGAATCCAGCTGAGATGGGGAAGTATCCGAAGGAAAACTGTAATAATGTAGATACAAAAATGCTGCTAGCAAGGATTTTCTTGCTATTTTCTAAGTCCGTGAGAGACTTTTCTCTCTCACAGAAGAGGTAGCAGAGTTATGTAAACAACCAAGCCACCTGCAACCTTGAAAAGTCTTGTTTATGGTATAGTAGGAAAATATTTTGACAATGGATGTTTTAGGATTTTAGCCAATCACCCCAAGGGGTGGCTGGTCCTTTGTCCAATTAGACTATGAAGAAAAAAGTCTATAAAAGAGTTTGTAAAATAATTAAATGAATAAATCTTTCTTACTGCACAATTCCTACCTGCTGGATCTTCTCTCCTCCTCCCTATGGCTGCGGGACACGGTGATATACCCTAGGGCCCAGGCCAGCGGTAATATTTGGTGCTGCCTGACGTGATCTGCACTCTCTGATGTGCCCTGCTGCTGCAAGCCAAGCCGAATTTCTCTAGAGGTACGCTGTTCCCCTTCTCCCCTGGGACCGGGAGGTCCAACGTGACTGAGAAATGGCAAACAGCGGCTCACAAACTGACGCTGTGGTACTGGTCTGGAAAGGTGTGTTTAGTATAATGTACACCTCCATTCCTGAAAACTCAGTTCGGGAATTATTAGACTGGGCTACCTTAAAAGGGATTTCCATGGACAGAGATACTGCCCTGGAATTTGCCTTATGGCAGGAACTTGGCTGTGCTGTCCGACACGAGCTCCCGACTGGGGATCCAGCAGCGTTAGAATTATACAAAACCTGGCGTTCATTATTTTTTCTGCTGACAGACCTTGACTGTAGCAGCAGAGCTGGCTCGCCTATTTCGGTGATGAGTGACAGAGGAATGTCCGTGGAGGACCCCGCTGACTGGGATTCCAGGGCAAATGATGGTGGATCCGGAAAAACCCCCCCGGCTCCACAGGCAGAACCTGCGCTGCCTCACCCTCCACAATTGCAGGGCTCGGCGGCCCCCAGGGACCCCGCGCCGGCAGAGGCGGGGGGGTCGGGGCAGCAGGAGGGTGTGCAGCCTGCCTTACTGTTCAGCTCGGCGGCAGCCACGGCTTATCCAGGGCCGCAAATTAGCGGCTTAGCAAATTGGACCCCCAGAGCGGCTCCTAGCTCGGTTGTCTACGCACCAACAGAGCCAAAATCACCCGGATGTCCTTTCTTAGCTGGTGTAGCGCCAGGCGAGACTGCACCGAGACTGCCTGGGTGTGGTCCGCTGCCCTCCTTGGTGCTGGACTGTTCTGCACCGCTGCAGAACCGAGCCATCGACCTTTTAATACAGCATCTGCCTTTGCTGACAGAGTTACCGAACATATCCCGAAAGCTGGAGGACCTGTTCAGCTTGCTACTGCTGCGGATGCCAGAGCCACCCTGCCGTGCGGTGCACACCAGGCCCGCGCCGCCAGCACCGCCCGCGGCACCCGCGGGAGCCGCGTCTCCAAACCAGGAAGCGGTGCGGCCAGCGGCAAAATTGGAAGCAGCGCTGCCGCTGGAAAACCAGGAAGCGGCGGTGGCTGCAGAGCGGCGGCCGGGGGCAGCGGTGCCAAACGCGGCCGCAGAGCAAGGGCCAGGGGCGGCGCCAGGCGCGGCTGCAGCGCAAGGGCCAGAGATGGCCCTGAACGATGCCGCGGTGTAAGAGAAAAGCGCGGCGCCGGGCGCGGCCATAGCCCCAGAGACAGCAGCAGCAGCTCCAGTACCGGTTTGGTTGGGACCAGCCGAGACGGCCTCCCGTAAAGAAGCTGCTGTTGAAACTGCAGCGCAGCCAGCTGCAGTCTGTGCTGTCTGTTCTGGCTCTAGCAAACTTAGCCAAAGTGCCCCTCTCCATCCATTTCCATTCACTCCCAGCACCTCAAAGTTGCCTTTGCCTGATGATTCATCGGCAGGCAGTGAGGCAGATGAGGTTCTGGCCCCAGGTCGTCAGGTGGCTGTAGCTGCGCGGTGAAGGAAAAGGCTGTGCCGGTCTTGCCCCTGGACCTTTCAGGACTGCACGGTAACAGTGCGTCCAACTCACTACAATCGCTTCTTAGAGTCAGTTAAGATGTGAGCTTTGGAGGAGGGTGACTGGAGGTTATTGGAAACACTTGGAATGCCAAGTAGATCTGAGGATTCTGGGCGTAACCGGGAAGCTGTTAAACTCCATCCACAGGCTGTGCCAGAAGTTCAGGATGGTAGTGACTCCCCAAAAGGGGAGATCCAAGCTTTCCCAGTGTATAAGGCTCTCCCAAATTCAGGCGAGCATGATAAGCATGAGGTAATTGCTTGGAAAGTTGCCCAGGACCTGCAATCCAAGGTGGCACAATATGGGCTAGGTTCTGCTGAGGTTATGCAGATAATAAGGGTGATAAATACAGATTTGCTTTCTCCATTTGATATCAGACACTCAGGTCAAATTCTGCTTCAACCTGTACAATTTACAGTTTTTGAGAATACCTGGAGAAAGCTGGCCTACAAGGCTGCATTAGGGAATATGCAGCTCCCTGCTGCCAGTCCTAGATGGACAGCAGGAATGGATGCTTTGATGGGGACTGGTCCCTTCTCTGATCCCAGTCTACAGGGTAACTTGTCCTCTAGCGTCCTGCAGCAAGCTCAACAGGTCGGCGTGGCTGCCCTGTTGAAAACCAGAGTTGTCTGCGCTTAGAAATATACTGAAATAGTTCAAGGGAAATCAGAGTCATTCCTCTCTTTTGTAGAGAAAGTCGCTGCTTCTCTCGAGAAGCAGGTTGAGGATGACGGGTTAAGACAGATGTTGTTAAGGCAGTTAGTGAGAGCGCAAATGAAGAGTGCAGAAAAATCATAGATGCCTTACCAGGAGATCCTGAGGTTAACAGACATGGTTGAAGCCTGCGCTAAGGTGGGATCTGGGAACCAGAAAAGGTCTGCTTTGGCTGCGTTCCTGCAGCCTGTTCACACATCTTCTGATTGTGAACCAAAGCAACCAAAACAGGCAAAAAAACGGAAGCAGCCTAAGCCAAACCAAAAAGAGAACACACTGATCCCCCAGTGCAAGAGGTGTGGCAGACCAGGGCATTACTCGGACTATTGTAGATCCCGGACTCATGCCAATGGTCGGCCTTTGTCGGGAAACTTCCGCCGGGGTGCAAGGAGGGGGAATTGCTCTCCGATGCAGTCACTCCCCCAGAGAGCGGCACAGGTACAGGCACAGGCCTACCCAGCCACCCTAGAGACAGCACCCACGGATCAGACGGTTTTGACGTCCACACCGCAGCCACAGTCGCCTTAGACTCTAGCGGCATTTATAAGGTTCCCTTGGATGCATATGGACCCTTAGCCCAGGGATCCAGTGCAATGCTGGTGGGAAAACCTGATGTTGCCCATCAAGGAATCTTAGTGCACTCAGGAGTTATTGATGCTGACTTTAAAGGTCAGATTTGCGCTATGGTCTCCACGCAAAAACCCCGTCACTATTCCTGAAAAGACCTGCCTTGCTAAATTAGTGCCTTTTAAGTCTTGTGTCCCCAGGATAGAACAACAAACTCACGAAGATAGCGGCAGTGGATCTACGGGACTTCCGCAGGCCTTCTGGACTGCAGACATCTCTGACCAACGGCCACAGATGACATGTACCCTGATCCTGCCAAACGCCCGTCCACCCCGGACTCAGCTTCGAGTCTGCAGGCGAGAGACAACTGCCCCAGGCAAAAGTCTGGGTGCAGAATTTACTCACTAACCAGTGGGAAGGCCCTCATGAGCTTATCGTTTGGGGTCGTGGGTATGCTTGCATTTCCACAGATACTGGGGTACGGTGGCTACCTTCAAAATGCGTTCGCCCTGACCTACGGCACCAGAGGCAGAACAGGCAACCTCCAAATGATGACCAGAACGCCAACCATCCAAATGGCGACCAGAATGTAGATCATCAGCCTAATGACTCTTCTGATGATGACCAAGATGTTGACCATCAGGCAGATGGTCCTTCTACAAGCAGAGACTGGGATGGTCCTTCCACAAGCAGAGACTGAACCTTAAATTTCTTGTTATGGAGTCAGATAGTTAAAGTCTTAAGGACATAGTTGGAATTAATAACTGATGTAGATTTCTATTTAGGATTAATAATAGAGTTGTTATCTTACAAAACAAAAAGGGGGAATTGTAGATACAAAAATGCTGCTAGCAAGGATTTTCTTGCTATTTTCTAAGTCCGTGAGAGACTTTTCTCTCTCACAGAAGAGGTAGCAGAGTTATGTAAACAACCAAGCCACCTGCAACCTTGAAAAGTCTTGTTTATGGTATAGTATATAGAAAAATATTTTGACAATGGATGTTTTAGGATTTTAGCCAATCACCCCAAGGGGTGGCTGGTCCTTTGTCCAATTAGACTATGAAGAAAGAAGTCTATAAAAGAGTTTGTAAAATAATTAAATGAATAAATCTTGCTGCACAATTCCTGCCTGCTGGATCTTCTCTCCTCCTCCTCCCTATGGCTGCGGGACACGGTGATACACCCTAGGGCCCAGGCCAGCAGTAATACAATAACAACACTGTCTTGGGGTGATGTTATGATGTGTATCCCATATCGCTGCCTATGCCCAGAAATTCATTTTTGTGCCTTTCTATGCCTCTAAACTGAGCCTGAGAGGAGGAAGAAAAAAATTGAGCAAAACTTTCTCAAAGCAGCTTGCAGCTCGTTCAAGGTCATATAAAGATAGAAGGTTTTTTTCTCCCCCCAGCTGCGGCAGGGGAGCAAGGAAGCACCCGGCTTGCTGTTTTTCCAGTCAGCTTTTGGCCAGTTTGTTTTCCAGTTTGCTGGTTCTCCGGAGAGAGACTGAGAGTTGGACTTTGCTTTTCCTTCTCTGGAATTCCGGATTTTCTCCCTTTTCTACTGGACTGCTTTCAACCTCAGAGCACATCGGGAGGACTTTCCACCGGGCACAGAGGGCCTGGCCCCCGCCCAAGCCCCAGCTCCGAGGAGACCAAAGGGAGGACTCTAACGCTTTCTCAGGTTTTTCCTCCACAGTGAAAGATTTTACCATTTAACCTTATTTTCCTTTCCCGGGTGTTTGTTAAATAAATAGTTTTATCTTCACTTTCCTTCGAGGAAAATTTTTTTTTTTTTTCCCAAACCTGGTGGGGGAGGGGTGGTTGTGCCTTCTCTCAGAGGATATATTTCTAAATTTGGCCAAACTGGTACAAACACTGATGAAAAGGAAAAGCTCATTGCCATGTGCTGGGTCCTGGCTAACGCTTACCGCACGCTGCTGGATTCTGTAGGGCAGAATATACAGCCAGAGGGGCAGGAGAATAAGCCAGCAGACACCCCAATCACTCCAGCTGCATCTAAAGCAGATTGGGAGCCTAAACCAACAATAATTGCCCCTGTCCAGAGAAAGAAACACAAAGCCAAATCCATTCGCCCAGTGGATGATGATGAGCAGCCAGGACCTTCACAGCCAGCAGAGGAAGTGGAACCTGAAATCATTACCGAGTCCCTGTTCATAGAGAGCCTTCGTACCCCAAGGAAAGATTACACCCGACGGCCTGATGAAACTATATTAAGTTGGATGGTCCAAATCTGGGACACTGCAGGTGATGGTACAATTCTGGATGGCATTTGGGATCCCTGTCATGTGATCTAAGTATCGACCATGGAATGACAAGGGGCCCTGAACTCTTGGTCTCTGAACACGGCTCTTAAGAAGTGTGAAGGAAAGATACCTGTGCCGAGAAGATCTCCAGCTGCAGCTAAACCCGTGGAAGACCATGGAACAAGGGATTCAATGCCTGAGAGAACTGGCAGTGACAGAGATCATATTCTCAGATGACCAAGCAATTAGGAGCCCTGACATGGAATGACGGGGACGAGACAGTGAGTTCTATGGTGAGGAGGCTCCAGGCATATGCAGACACTGTGCATGGCTCAACACAAGCAAGAATTGCAGCTGTGGAAAAGAGTCTGTCAGAGACCATACAGAAGATGCAAGATAGGATGGACAAGACTCATCAGAAACTCAGGAAGGAGCTGAAAGAGGGCCTTCTCCAAATCGCAACAGTGCAGGTCGGAGGCCCTGTTACCAGAAGCAGACGTCCCACGGCTAGGGAGAGAGCGTACACCCCAAGAGCTGAACTGTAGTTCTTCCTGTGTGACAGTAGGGAAGACATGAGGAGGTGGGATGGAAAACCAACTTCTGTCCTGGCAGCACAGGTGTGTGAATTGAAGGATGGTAATGCTGAGAGAGGGAGTTCCACCAGAAAGGAAGTAGCTTGAGTTTTGAATGATAACCAAGACTAGAGGGGCCCTGCCTCTAGCCAGGTAGAGGCCAGGGAAAATTGCGTCTTTTGGACGGTGTGGGTTCGATGACTTGGCACATCAGAACCACAAAAATACGAAGCCTTGGTTGACACGGACGCGCAGTGCACCTTGATTCCATCGAGACACATTGGGGCAGAACTGATTTCTATTTCTGGAGTAATGGGGATCACAGCAGTTGACCCTGCTTGAAGCCAACATGAGCCTAACTGGACAAGAGTGCAAGAAACATCCTATTGTGACTGGCTCAGGGGCCCTGTGTATTCTGGGCATAGATTTCCCCCATAGCGAGTACTTCAAAGACCCAAAGGGACTCAGGTGGGCATTTGGGATTGCTGCTGTGGAGGCAGAGGGCATTAGGCAATTGAGCACCCTGCCTGCGCGGACTGAGAATCCTTCTGCAGTTGGGCTCCTGAAAGTGGAAGAGCAACGAGTGCCAATTGCCACCTCGACAGTGCACTGCCGGCAGTATTGGACAAATAGAGATGCTGTGATTCCCATCCACAAGATGATCCGCGAGCTGGAGAGCCAAGGGGTGGTCAGCAAGACCCACTCACCCTTCAACAGCCCCATCTGGCCTGTGCGCAAGTCTGACAGGGAATGGAGATTGACTGTGGACTATCGTGCCCTGAATGAAGTGACCCCACCGTTGAGCGCTGCTGTGCCGGACATGTTGGAGCTCCAGTACGAGCTGGAGTCCAAAGCAGCGAAGTGGTACACCACTATTGACATTGCCAATGCATTTTTCTCCATTCCTCTGGCAGCAGAGTGCAGGCCTCAGTTTGCCTTCACCTGGAGGGGTGTGCAGTACACCTGGAATCGACTGCCCCAGGGGTGGAAGCACAGTCCCACCATCTGCCATGGACTGATCCAGGCTGCACTGGAAAAGGGTGAGGCTCCAGAACATCTGCAGTACATTGATGACATCACTATGTGGGAGAACACAGCATCAGAGGTATTTGGGAAAGAAGATCATCCAGATTCTCCTGGAAGCTGGTTTTGCCATCAAGAAGAGCAAAGTCAAGGGACCTGCCTGAGAGATCCAACTCCTGGGGGTGAAGTGGAAAGATGGATGGCGTCAGATTCCTACTGAGGTTATCAATAAAATCACTGTGATGTCTCCACCGACCAACAAAAAAGAAACACAAGCTTTCCTAGGTGCCATAGGCTTTTGGAGGATGCACATTCCTGAATATAGTCAAATTGTGAGCCCTCTCTATCTGGTTACCCGTAAGAAGAACGATTTCCACTGCCCTTAACAGCAGCAAGCCTTCACCCAGATCAAGCAGGAAATCACTCATGCGGTAGCCCTGGGTCCGGTCAGGACAGGACCAGAGGTGAGAAACGTGCTCTACTCTGCAGCTCGGAATAAAGATCTGTCCTGGAGCCTTTGGCAGAAGGTGCCTGGTGAGACTCGAGGTCGGCCACTGGGATTCTGGAGCTGAAGCTACAGAGGGTCTGAAGCCAACTACACCCCAACAGAGAACGAAATCCTGGCTGCCTCAGAGGTAATCGGCACTGAAGCACAGCTCCTTCTGGCACCCCAGCTACTGGTGCTGGGGTGGATGTTCAAAGCAAAGGTTCCCTCTACCCACCATGCCACCGTTGCCACATGGAGCAAGCGGATTGCCCTCATAACACAACGTGCCCATATTGGAAACCTGAATTGCCCTGGGATCTTAGAAATAATCACAAATTGGCCTGAAGGTGAAAACTTTGGTCTCACTGATGAAGAGAACAAGTGACATGTGCTGAGGAAGCTCCACCATACAACCAACTGCCATCAGAAGACACACGCTACGCTCTTTTCACCGACATTTCTTGTCTCATCATAGGGATGAACTGGAAGTGGAAAGCAGCTGTACACACAACGGGTTGCAGAAGCCACTGAGGGAGAAGGTGGATCGAGCCAACTTGCTGAACTCAAAGCCATCCAGTTGGCTCTAGACATTGCTGAAAGAGAGAAGTGGGCAAAGCTCTACCTTTACACCAATTTGTGGATGGTAGCCAATGCTCTGTGGGGGTGGCTGGAAAGGTGGAATAAGGCAAACTGGCAGCGTAGGGGAAAACCAGTCTGGGCTGCTGAGGAGTGGAAAAGTATTGCCACTCAGGTAGAGAAGCTACCCGTGAAAGTCCATCATGTAGATGCCCATGTCCCCAAGAGTTGGGCTGATGAGGAACACCGAAACAACGAACACATAGATCAGGCTGCGAAGATAGAGGTTCAAAGATAGATTTGGATTGGCAGCACAAGGGAGAGTTGTTCGTAGCTTGATGGGCCCATGATGCCTCAGGTCATCAAGGCAGAGATGCCACCTATAAGTGGGCACGAGATTGAGGGGTGGATCTAACTATGGACAGTATCTCCCAGGTTATCCATGGCTGTGAGACATGCGCTGCGATCAAGCAGGCCAAGCGGGTGAAGCCCCTGTGGTATGGTGGGCGGTGGTCCAAATACAAGTATGGGGAGGCCTGGCAGATTGATTACATCACACTGCCTCAAACCCGCCAAGGCAAGTGCTACGTAGAAGCCACCACTGCATGGTTGGAGACCTACCCTGTGCCTCACGCTACTGCCTGGAACACCATCCTGGGCCTTGAAAAGAGAGTCCTTTGGAGGCATGGTACACCTGAGAGAATTGAATCTGACAGTGGGACTCATTTTAGGAATAGCCTTATTAACACCTGGGCTAGAGAACATGGCATTGAGTGGGTGTACCACATCCCTTACCATGCACCAGCAGTTGGCAAAGTGGAATGGTGCAATGGCCTGCTCAAAACCACCCTGAAGGCACTGGGTGGGGGAACTTCTAAAAACTGGGAGTTGCATTTAGCTAAGGCCAAATGGTTGGTGAACACCCGAGGCTCCACCAACCGAGCAGGGCCTGCCCAATCCAAACCCCTGCATACAGTAGATGGAGACAAGGTCCCAGCAGTGCATGTCAGGGGACTCTTGGGAAAATCTGTTTGGATTACTTCTGTATCGAGTAAAGACAAACCCATCCGTGGGGTTGTCATTGCTCAGGGGCCAGGCTGCACATGGTGGATAATGCAGAAGGATGGAGAGACATGTTGTCTCCCTGTACCGCAGGGAGATTTGATGGTGGGTGAGAACCGCTTGTAATGTTGGAATGTCTATATATGTTTGTTGAATGTTGCTGCCACTGTTTGTATATAGCTATGTATATATGTATAAACGTGTGTGTTTGAAGTTGAAATGTATTAATTTAGGCATTGAGCAGACGGTATGGAATAAGGGGTGGAATGTCCTGGAGTGACGTTATGAAGCTGCTTTATTCCTTAACCATCTGCTCAATGCCCAAGTATGCTGTGCCTTTAAGATGGACCCGGCAGTGGGGCCGGAGCCACTGACCCGAGGGGGAGTTGAATGGTTTGGCCCAACGGCTCCAGGGGTCAGGAGGGAGTGCGCCGGGAGCTCTGTGCTGGTTTTCTGGGGTTCCTTTGTGTTCCAGCTAGTTGGGAAAAGGTTCTGTTGTGTTTTTTTCTTGTTCTTCTTTTCCCCTTTCCTTCCCCTTGCCTCACTGCCTCCCTTCCCTCCTCACCGGTCTGGGGAGTCTGCGGGGGCAGCCCCAGCAGACCCGCGGGGTGGCCCCGGCTGGTCCGAGCCCACATGTCTGTTCCCTCTCTGAGAATTTGTTGTATTTTGAGGGTTTTTTTTTATCTTGTTCCACCCTGTTTTGTTTGTTACTAAACAGTTTGGTTTCTTTTTCCCACCTTCACTTCTTGTGACCCATTTGTCTCATCGACGGAGGAAAAGGGGAGGCGCTTCTCCCTTTGCAGGAGACACTCACTCTAGAGTGTTTCCTCCTGAAGTTTTGTCTCAAAAACTGAGACATCTTTTAAAACCCAAGCGCAGTGAGACGCCATTACAAGCTCTTACAGTATTTACTGATGGCTCTGGATGATCCCACAAATGATTTTTACTTTGGAGGGTCAATGAGACTGGTACGTGGGCATCTGATGTGACTGTAGTTCCTGGGTCTCCACAAATTGTGGAATTAGCTGCAGTTGTTCGTGCTTTTCAAAAATGGCCCACGCCTTTAAATTTGGTAACAGATTCTGCTTATGTTGCAGGTATTGTTGAAAGAGCTGAAGCTGCTGTTTTGAGAGAATTGTCTAATGTTGATCTTTTTCAGTGGTTGCAACAATTAATTTTCCTTTTAGACACCAGACAACATCCTTATTTTGTTATGCATGTTTGCTCTCACACAATGTTACCACGTGTTATAGCAGAAGGAAACTGACAAGCTGATTTGCTTACCTTACCTGTTCAGGTACTTTCTGATTGTTTTGCACAAGCCAAACTTAGCCATTCCTTTTTTCACCAGAATGTTGCAGCCCTTTGTCGCACATTTGCTTCAAAGTGCCAGCAAGCGGAAGACATCATTGCTGCTTGCCCTGATTGTCAGTCATAATTTTGTGACAGACTCACCGGGAATTAACCCACATGGCCTACAAAGCCTCCAGGTATGGCAAACTGATGTCACTCACTATCCTGAATTTGGCCACCTCAAATATGTTCACTCATCTATTGACACTTTCTCAGGTGCATTGTTTGCATCATGTCACACAGGAGAAACTGCCAAAGATGTTTGCCGCCATTTTTTGGCAGCTTTTGCAGCTTTAGGGATTCCCCAGCAGATTGGAACTGATAATGGTCCTGCTTACACTTCTCACTTACTTTCCTCCTTTTTCACATTATGGGGAATCATATTACAGGCATCCCTCAGTCCCCCACAGGACAAACAATTATTGAATGTGCTCATTCAACACTTAAGCGTCTTTTAGCACAACAGAAGGCTGGGATGCACACCAATGGAAAGGCTACACAAGGCACTGTGTGTTTTTAATTTTTTAATTTGCTATGGTGATAGCAAGGTTCCCCCTATAATAAAACACTTTTCCACTTCTAAGGAAACATCATTAGACACAGGGCAGAAAGCACGAGTCCCTGTAAAAGACCCAGAAAGTGGGAAAATCATAGCTCCATTTCCCCTCATTACATGGGGAAGGGGTTATGCTTGTGTTTTCACAGATACTGGTCCTCGTTGGGTTCCAGCCTTCATTGAACAACCAGCTGATCAGAATACACAAAAGGATTAATGCCCTTGAATCGGTGATATACAGATAAAGACTCTAGTGTGTGGGCACATCTATGGCTTGCTTGAACACTTGGAAATCTTTGTTGAACAATGGCCCACTACTGTGGTGAAATATTCTAGCAGTACTCTTGTTAAAAGGTAAAGCTTGATTTATGCTAACAAAAGCTTTTTTAGTATTAATGCTTTTTTCTGTTACTTTTGCTTCGCCTGTTAATCAGCCAAAAGCAAATGTATGGATAACTTTAGCCAGTCTAACAGGGCAGGATACCTTATGCTTGGCTACAGCCTCTCCTGAGAATCCATTTTCTACTTGCCTTGTTGGTTTACCTCTAGATGAGGCCACATCCCTCTCAAACTCACATTCTTGATTCGGAAAATCACGCCGATGCTTGGGACCAACGGGTCCCATATCTCCCTCACGCAACTCTTGAACCCCAAGAAATAGAGCTTTTAGGGTCCGTAAAAATGGACCTTTGTGTTAAGTTTAACTATTCTGGGAGCAACCAATCTAAAGCATGGGATGTTTCTGTGACCCAGCCTATATTAAGAAATGCAAGCGCTTGCTGTAATTACACTACTAATATTTTCTCTCACTCTACTAATGCTCCATTATCACTACCAGCAGGAGTGTTTTTTATTTGTGGAGACAGAGCTTGGGCTGCTATTCCATCTCATATTAAGGGAGGCCCCTGTAGTTTGGGGCAACTCTTGCTGTTAACACGCAACACATCCATAATTTTGCAACATAGATTTCCGCAGAAAGAAAAACAGTATTCATGCGTTTGCCCAATTGTCATGATAACCTTGACTTTTGGTCACTACAGCGACATTGGGCAGCCTCTTTTTTTGCTCCAGGAGTAGCAGCCAGAAAAGCACTGGGATTGTTAAACAAGCTAGGGTGCGGGCTAGCTCCACCAACTAATGCTACTTCGCTTGTTTTAACAGGATTGTTAACCAATGTTGATTCAATTAGATATGCTACATTGCAGAATCGAGCTGCTATTGATTTCTTGCTCTTAGCACATGGACATGGATGCGAAGATTTTGATGGAATGTGCTGTATGAACCTTTCTGATCACTCCCAATCTATTCACGTGAGTATTAAAGCTTTACAAGATAGTGTAGCCAAATTAAAAGTAGAAGATAGAGCTGATTGGTTTAATAGCCTTTTTGGAACTGGGGGATCACTGGATGGATCAAAAATTTATTTAAGATGGGAATGTTTATATTACGGGTGCTGTTAATCATAGTGATATGCTTGCCTTGCTTGATTCAACGTATTCAGAGATTGACTAATAAATCAATAAAGCAAATAATGATCGTTGAACAGAGAGGGGGAATTAACAGGAACCAGAGAGCAACGAAAGCTGATAGTTGTGCAGACCTTCTAGCCTTGGTGCCACAAAAGCCATGGGACAGATAAAAACTCAAGGCAAGAACAAGAAGCAGAGACAGAACAAAGCCCAAGGCAAGAACAAGAGGCAAACATGGAATGAACAAGATGCCATGACCTGAGCCTCTGGTGCAAAAGGATGATTAGCCAGGACACTGCTGTCACAAGAGGGAATCTGCAAGGACTTGATAGTGTTGCTATGGGAATGCAGCAGGGGGGTTTGAGCCTATGGATCTGCCCAGAAGTAGTAAACTATAAAATGCTGGTGATGTGTACAATAAACTGGCTTTGCTTGCTACACCCAGTAGAGTCCATGCCTCTTTAATCCCCGCACCTGAACGTGTATTAACACCTGGAACTTTTGCATGACAATAGAACTAAGGAGACCATTGTGACATTGTGGGGCCTCATCAAACCAAGGGTCCACTGTTGACACTGTGGAAACAAGGATACCCTTGTGACACTATGGAACCTTATCAAACAAGGAGACTATTGTTACACTACAGAGCCTCATGGAACCATGGAAACCATTATGACACTGTGGGGCCTCATAGAACCACGGGGCCATTGTGAAACTGCGCAGCTTCATGGGATCAAGGAGCCATTGTCACTCTGTGAGGCTTTGTGTAACCAAGGGTACAATGTGATGCTACAGAACCAAAGAGTCCATGGTGATACTGTGGGGTGCCATGGAGCCAAGGGGTCGCTGTGACACTGCAGGACCTTGTGGAAGAAAAGGGCTATTGTTACAGTGCAGAGCCTCACGGAACAATGAAATCTATTGTGACACTATTAGGCCCTCTGGAACCAATGAGGCCATTGTGACACTGCACAGCCTCATGGAACCAAGAGGCCATTTTGGCACTGCAGGGCCTCCTGAAACTCAGGGTGCATTGTACCACTGCAAGGACTTGTGTAACCAAGGGACCATTGTGACACTGCAAAGCCTCATGAAACCATGGAGACCATTATGACACTTTGGAGCCTCAAATAATCAAAAGGGCCCTTGTGGCATGAAGGGGATCATAGTGACATTGTGGAGCTCCATGGAAACAAAGTGCCATTGTGACACTGCAGGGCCCAATGGAACCACGAAGTCATGAGACATTGCAGGGCCCCAAGCAATCAAGTGGCTTTTGTGACACTGCCAGGCCCCATGGAACCGGGGTCCATTGTGACACTGCATAACCAAGGAGAAAATTGCTACACTGTGGGGCCTCACAGAACCAAGGGGCACTTGTGACACTGCAAGGCCCAATGGATCCAAGGATCTATTGTGACACTGCAGGGCATAATGGAGTCAAGGGTATTATTGTGACACTGCAAGGCCCCATGGAACCAAGGAAATTATTCTGACACTACGAGGCCTTGTGGAACCCAGGGATCATTGTTACTCTGTGGGGGCTCGTGGGACCAAAGGTCTATTGTGACACTGTGGAACAAAGGACATAATTGTGACACTGCTAGGCCTCATGGAAAAAAAAGGCCATTGTGACACTGAGGGGCCTTTTGTAATCAAGGGTCCATTGTGACACTGCAAAACCAAGGATACCATGGTGAATCTGCAGGGCCTCATGGAACCAAGGGGCCATTTTGACACTGCAGGATCCAACGGAAGCAAGGAAACGAGGAACGGGTCTGGCTGACTTGACCTCCCAGGGGCTGCGTGACAGGTCCAGCTGACCTTGGCATGCCTAGGGCTGCTTCTCATCTGCCCTTAATACACCAGGGCTGCATGCTTTCCTTCCTGTGGGAAAGAATCATCCTTCTTCTCCAGGCGCCCATGGCCAAAACTGGGATTCTACCTCCAAAATTCCATATATCCAAGGAGTGCTCCCAGAGAAAACCTATCATTACTGTCAAGTCTGACTGACCTTCTGGCTTCCTGAGGGCCAGCTTTCACCTGGCTTCCAAACACTGGGGCTCCATGCTTTCCTTTTTATGGAAAAGAACCTTCTTGGTTCTTTTTATGGAAAACTGCCTTCTTGTCCAGGCACCCATGGCTGAAACTGGGATTCCACCTCCTAAAATTAGGTATATCCAAGGATTACTCCCAGACAAACAGCATGCCAATACTGTGTCTTTAACTGCTGCTGTTATAAATTTTTCAGAACTTGTTAAGTCAAATACAGAAAGTGTCCCAATCATGGATGGTAGCCCTGGATGTGAAAGATACATTTTTCATGGAAGGGGCTTATCTTTTACAAGTGAGGTTTTCACTGGAATCCAACAAAGCAAAATTTGTGCTTGCCTGAAAGGGAGTGCCATACACCTTTAACAGACTCCCACAGGAGTAGTAACATTCTCCCAGGACTGCACTTTGCACTTGCCAAAATTTTACAGACAGTTTCACTCTCTCCAAATAATCTGACTGGAGGAGAGCCCCCTGAAACTGCAGGGGAAGCTGCAATAGTCATGTGGCAAGCACTTTGTGAAGTAGTAGAGATTCCACCTGAATCTCAAAACTTTTTTATTAATTAACACTGCCAGTTGCATTTTCAAACAAGCGTATTTCCTTACGTTTCTGTTTCAAAGGAATGCTGAATGAACTGCACCTGGATGGATGGATTAGGCTACACCAACCTTGAATGTGTACAAGGAATACTGTCATTGGTTTTAGCTGTGATACTATTTTTGCTATGCATCCTTATTTGGAGACATAAATTTTGAGGATGGCAAGTCAACAGGTTGGATTTATGATATTATTCTATGCCCTGACAATGCAATTCCCCCCAACTCATAAGAAAGGTGCAGAATGACCATGCTCCCAAGCTTATGTTAAGTACACCACAAGTGTTGGGATTCCACCCAAAGGTAAGGACAATTTGAATCTTGTTGTTGTGGTTGTAAATAAAGCTGAATTATATCTCAATAATGAGTGGGAATGGGAGAAAATTGATGATGTAGGATCAAGATCACACATAACACCCATGACATTTCTGAAATACTGGCACTCCAGGCAATGCCCAGGGAAGGAATAAAAATAGGGTGCAGAGCAATCCATGGGTCTTCTCATGAAAAACCCACAGAAATTAAAATATACCATATCGATTTTACTAGACCAAGTAACAAGAAATCCTATTACCAGAAATCAGAATCAGATTGTTGGTACAATTTCACTTTTACACAACCTATGCTTCACATCTTGCTCACAGGGAAAATCGGGTGTAGAACCATAATTTGATTTTTTAATTGTAGAACCCAAATAGTGGGATTTGTGTACGACGGGGTGGCCATGGATAGAGGAGTATCTGCTTTTTGACATGCCTACACCTGGCCTAAATTTATCTACAGTGGCACTGCACAACAACATCACCTTCTACAAGCAGGAGTGGACCATCATACACGAGACTGAAAATCAACATCCCATCTCTAAACGGAATTAAAGGAGACATCATCTTGACAGGACACCAAGTTCAAAATAACACCAAGTGCATGACAACAGTCTTACACATTGTTATAAACTATGTTGAAGGAAAAGGTGGTGTAAATTATGCCAAAGGGAAAAACAGCATATATACCTGCTCTTTTAAGCATGAGTGCTGGCACACTCATTTAGAATATTCCATCCAACACTTGTAATGTGTCTCTGGACAGACCCCAACTCTCGATCGATCTTGGGCCTTCAATTCTAAATTGTTGTTGAAGAAAACAAATTCTAAATTGTTGTTGAAGAAAACACTCAGCCTCCAACAACTCCACCTTCTATCAAACTGTCTCCTCACATCTATAACATTGGTCCTTAATAAAATATACAGGTCAACAGCAAGTGTTATTTAACCCAACATGGTCTCTCAGATGAGTTAAGCTGTTAATGCAGGATAATGTTTCCACAATCCAACCAGCTTGCTCACCATTCCTGAAAACTTCTTATGCGGGATGGTTGTGTACATGAGTTCTCACTTCATCCATGTGAACCAGGATGGATGTGACTGGCATCCTGGGAACGGGATTGGGAGTTCTAAATAGCGTAGAGTCTGAAGTAATAATAAACAAACTAGTCACAATTAACAATGACTTAAATAAATTGCAACACCCTCTATGATCTTCCCTTTTGGCTTTGGGAATTAATCAATGGCTTCTGACAGATATATTACCTGGGGAGAGGGAGAGAATTATGAAAAGGACCATTAGTTGATCATAGATGCACTTAGTGTAGTTAAACTAATATCTCTTTGGTGTTTAGTTGTATTCAAGCTCATCTGTGAATTCAATCAATGACAGCTGCAGTCATAGGGGAAGGAAAAGAAGGCATCTTACCCACTGAAATTCAAAAGCTAATTTGGGACAATGTGATTAAATTTGAAAGGAAATTCCAATCCTGGTAGTACCTAGTAAATTTTACCTATGACCCCATCAGCAGCACAGCCACAGCTTTCATGTTAACAATATGCAATGCTTTGGTGTATGAGATATACCCAATCATTGCATTAGGTTTAAATCATGATGGGACTGTACTCTATTCTCTGGAGCATAGATTATAGGCCTGAAAAGATGGAAATCAATGGCAAACTGTCAATATCAACGCATGCATTGTGCGGGAGCAACAAGGATTCATTTGCGAAAGTAACACTGTGGGAACCCAGAGTGCAGAGAATATTTCTCTGTTTTGAGGGGTTTCATCCCCCTGAACAACACTGTTTTTGACCTCTGCCCTTGGAAAAAACTGCCTACTCTTAGAAAAGAACTAGAAACTACACTAGTGTAAATTAGGTGATAGACTACTATGTAAGATTGTCACAGAGTGAAAAATTTAGAGGTTTTGGGCTTGTTAATGTAGTAAATAGATAAAAGCAAAAAACATCAAAATGGAGGATTGTTGTTGTTCTCCAGACCTTCTTCTTCTCCTACTCCATATTCTGCAGTAAAAATAGTTTGAGATGATTGGACAAAGAATTCCGCAATTCCTGGCTGTGTTACTAAATAATTGGTAGAAAAGTAAAAATAATGTACGCTTTTAGTAACCATTGGTTAATTTACCTTTAAAAAGGCTGTGTAAATATTGATAATTGGGCTCTCTCCTGCATTCCCTGCTTTGTGCTGTGTCTGGGTCATGCTAGTGGCTCTATTTCTCTGATAAGACTTAATAAACAACTATCAAGAAGCAGCAAAGACTGAGAGTCCTGTTCGTCTCTGGAACTCCTGGCAAGGACTTTAAAAACTCTCCCATCAGGAGAGGTTTGATTACGGCACGATCAGTGTCAAACACCATCAAGGCCCAAGACATTTGTCTCAACACTGAGCAAAATGTTTGTCATTTTGAGATTCGTCCCAATGAAAACCTGGAAGCAGTACTTGTGTATAGTGGTAAAGGATGCATTTGCATGAGAACCTCTTGCAATATTTTATTTGTAGATAACCCTATTGTAGATACAAGTAATCACTAATATTTGTACTTGTTTACAGGATGAGATTTTAGTTATCTAGCTCCCATTACATCCTATCAATTTTTGCAATCTAACTACACTCTGATTCAAGATTTACAGCCTACGCCAATTGTTATGAACCTCACACTGGTAAAGGAACTGTTACAACATGCAGACCTGAGACGCTTGCTGAAACAAGCTCAAGAGAATGGGCAGAAGACTTTGGCTACCGTCCATCATGACATGGAAGACATACATTGTGTGATGGTGAAGAAAGATGGAGAACACTGAAGGTGAAACACTCTTTTTGGATGGTCACCTACAGCTACTGGAATTTTCAGATGAATGCTTCACCCTGTTGGCATTTTATTGGTAGCAACCCTTTTGCTTTTTGTTCTAATAATTGCATTGTATGTTAAAGTTTGGATGATTATGAAACAATTACTATGAATATTAATTAATAATTAATTAATTAATATGAAACTTACTGACTACCCTCACTAATACTAAACCACCCATGCACTACAACTGTACTAAACCAAAGCATGAAATATTCTCAAACTCTGTTTGGATATTGTGAAGTTCGAGTGACTATAGTCATGGGGTGGATTATGTGGGAAAATGACTGGAGACCCTGTAGACAGGTAACTGAAGACACAATCAGAGGAAACTGAGGAGTTATATTGGCATCTTAACGGGAGTTACAACCGTATGGAAATTATACGGTAAAATCACAGCTGCTGCTCCCTGGATGGAATGTAGTTGGCAGGACTTGAAACCTATTCCAAAACGATTCCCCATCCACACACACCTGCTGAGGGGGATGGAATGGAGGGTGGGACAGAGCGGAGACACCAGGGCCAGCCTCTGTGGAAATCTTTGCAGGGACAGGAACTCAGTGGTGCTTTGCAGCTGGTAAACCACATTCCACCTGTCAGCCAGGTGAGATAGGGGAAGATGTCCTGCTGCAGAACCAGCAACTGTGGCAAAATCCCTCTCCTTATAAGAACTTGCTTCATTAAAGCCTAATATTAACACACCTCCATCCCAAAGGTACCTGCCCCCAAGGTTCAACTCCCCTGTCACTTGGGCACAAGCTCTGTGTTCTTTTTGACTGTATCTTTAAAAGCAAAGTGAGAGAATTTTACACCCATCTGTAACACAGGTGGATATTGACTTGAGTTACTCAAGCTCCACCTAAACACAAGGAAATTCTATAAAAGTAAGTTGAGGATGGGGTAAAAGTTGGGGAAGACTCCATCGTAACTGCTGGGATCAGGCAAGAGGCTAAACTGGTCTTCTGCCCCATAGGCATACCTATTGGGTAAGAATTATACTCTGTGTGTTCTGAACATTTTCTTGGGGATTAAAGCTTGTAGTTACATTCCTTCAAATATATTTTTGCAATCAGACACTATCATCAACTACCTTCAAACCTGAACCTGTCACAATTTTATATTAATAAAGAGAGTTATTCCATTAACTGTCAGTGTGAATCCTTCCCGGGCACTGGCAGTTGCTGGCAGCAGGGAACACACTCCAATAAAGGGGAAGAGCTGCTGAGGGCTCTCCCTTGTGCTGTTGGTGTCTCCCTGACTCAGTCAAACACCACCTGATCCAGCAGGGTGGCTCAATGCAGAGTTCCCCTAATGGGATGGTGACAGACAAATTGGGCACAAGGGTCTCAGCTTTCCTGGGCACTGACTAAGGGAGTAAATCTCCCCACACTAAGGGTGGAGGAAGCCTCTCCTTTCCAAGTGACACTCACTGGGAGTAGCTCAGCAGAGGGAAAATTGTGAGCAAAGGAAGGGTAAATTCTGCATAATTGAAGTCTTGAGAGCAAAGTCCCTGCCTTGCAGATGTGCTGCAAGGGAGCCTAAATAAGTATCATCATCATCATCATCATCACCATCAGCTCTTTATTTATAAAAGGTGAAACACTGACCTCTTGCATAACACAGCCCAGATGAATTATGGAAAGTAAACCAACATTTTAAAGCAGCAAATCCATGTTCCAGAGAATTCCCTGGCACAGGAGGAAATCCATGATTTACTCTTAAATTCACTTTCTGGTTAAAACCAAACCCACCTGATCTCCCGTCTGAGTTCACCTGACACCAGCTAGAGCTTGGGAAATGTTTCTTGCTCTGCTGATGCCTCCTTTGGTGCCAAGTCCCTTTCACTGCTGTTGTCTCTCCTCCCCGAGCAGATCCCCAGGTGAGGAGGTGCTGCAGGTGCCAGAGCAGAGATTCCCCTGCAGCCCTGGAGAAGAACAGAGTGAGGCAGATGCTGCCTCTGTGCCCCAAGTGCCTCCACCTGAGGGACTCACCCCATGGAAAGGGACCTGGAGCAGCTCCTGAGGGACTGACACCCCTCCAACCCATTTCCCCCAGGAGCTTTTTCATCAGGTTTTCTCTTCCTGTCTCTTCCTGAAGCGTGAGTGATGGAGCAGCCTGGAGGGGGGCGCCCGGGGTCAGCCAAGGTCACCCACCCCAAACCTCCACCAGTTTTAGCATGCCAGGCTGGTTTGGGTTGGAAGGGACTTCAAAGGTCATCTCAATGCACCCCCTGCCATGGGCAGGGACACCTTCCACCATCCCAAGTTGCTCCAAGCCCTGTCCAACCTGGCCTTGGACACTTCCAGGGATGGAGCAGCCACAGCTTCTCTGGGCACCCTGTGCCAGGGTGTCACCACACTCACAGGGAGGAATTTCTTCCCAATAACCCATCTAACCTTGCCCTCTGGCAGGTGAAAACCCTCACCCTCCATCCTGTCCCCTACCTACATACATATCAGCCCAAAAACTGGCTCAGGCAGTCCCTGCCTAGCTGTGGCCATCTGGGGTAGCCCCTTTTGGGGGGCTCGGGGGAGTGCTGGGCATTTGGGCAGATCTATGGGTTGTTTCAGGGGGTCTCAGGGGGTTTTAGAGGGAGTTTGGGAGGGCCCTGACGGTTTATAGGGTGTGCGGGGGGGGGGGTCTCTGGGGTATTTTGAGGGGACTCCAAGGGTATTTGGGGTCTAGTGGGGAGTTTGGGGGAGTATGTAGGGGATGGTGGGGGTCTCTGGGGTTTTGGGGGGCGGGGCTATAGAATGTATACTGCAGGTCCCCAAAGTCCTCTCAACCTCTCCTTCACGTGGCAGGATTTGATCTCCACCTGTCCAGGAAGCTCACCACAGATTGTTCCCGACTCCCATGAAATTTTTTATGTACGCAACACGCAGGAATGCTTTTCCTGCAATTTCCCTGGCTCCAAGAGGGACCATGGGAGCGGCACGAAGAGGTGGGGGGCTTGTCCATCCCCCACATGGGCAACTGCAGTTTTAATTCAAATTTTAATTAAAGGCTGAACTGTTGCCGATACTGCGATAGGGTCAGGCTCTTTCTCACACCGCTGTCATCGCACCGATTCCCCGGGCGCTTGACGGGCCCTTGGAGGGCAGTTGGGGGTGCTTGCGGGATCACTTAAGGGTCTGGAGGGTCACTTAGGGGTCGGGGAGGCAACTGGAGTGCACTTGGGGGTCCGAGGGGACATATAGAGGGCATTTTGGGGGCCAGTAAGGGACCGGGGGCGGGCAGGCTTAGGGATCGCGGAGGGCACTTGAGGATCAGGAGGGGGACATCTGGGGGCACTTACGGCTCAGGGAAGCACTTGGGGGCACTCCCGGCCCCGACCGGGCTCTCGGGGGCCGCGGAGCATGACGGGAACCGCGGAGCATGACGGGAACCGCAGTCCCGGCTCTACAGGCGCGTTACGGCGCCCCGAGGCATTTCGGGACTTGTAGTCCGGGAAGTGAGTAAACTGGCGCGGAACCGGGGCACCGCCCCCAACGCCGCGTTCTCGGGCGCCGATTGGCTCAGAGCGAGGACGGGCGGGCGCGACGGCCAATGGAAGGCGGCAGGGCCCGAGGGATTTGGGGGCTGTTTCTGACGCCCCCCATGACCCCCCACAGCCCCCTCGGGGGCAGAGGGACACCAGAACCCCCCGGCGCCACGTTGGCCGTGAAGATGAAGAAGCCAGGTGAGCCGCCCCACACGGGTTTGGGGCTTCCCCTGCCCGATACGCCCAGCAACCCCCCCAGACGCCACAGTGTCCGCCCCTCGTCCCCACAAAGCCCCCAGCCCTTTCCTGGGCCTCCCAAAACATCCCACAGACCCCAGGACAATTAAAGACTCCCCCCCTCCCCACCCCCCCAAAGCCCAAGGGTCCCCCCAAACTCCTTCCTGGACCCCCAACAACTTCCACAGACATCCCCCAACCCCATAGAGCTCTTCTGGACCCCCTATAGACACCCAGTGCCCCTCCCAACCACTCCCGATTTCCGGCGCTCCCCATACACCCCCAAACCCCTTTGGGCAGCCTCAGAGCCCCTGCAAACACCCCACACACCCTCCTGGACCCCCTAGAGACGTCCAGCACCCGACCAACACCCTCTTTTGAGCCCCCAGAATCCCCCAAATGCTCTTGGGGCCATATGGGGGGAGAGGGGATTGGGGGCAACGCCAAAGGTGGGGGAGGAAAGGGAGGGGATTTTGGGGGTCTGCCCACCTCCCTGGTGCAATTTTGGGGTGTCATTGCTTTATTGAACCCACCATGGGTTGGGGGCGCCCTGGTGGGGGTTCCAGGAGGGTCTCGATGGCCCTGAGGGGAGAAGGGAGAACAAATGGGGGGTTAGGGGGACCTGGCGGAGGCGCAGGGGCAGACCCCTAAAACTTGGGGATGGGAGCGTCCTACCGAAGCCGTCCCCTTATGGCTCGGCGGTGGCATCGCAGCATCCAGAGGAGGGGGTCCCCCAAACAGCCTGGGGGGCCTGCGTGTCACAGGGGGTGGCAGTACCACAAGTGTTCCCCCAGCCCCACAAGTGACTTCCTGACCCAGAAGTGCCTCCCCAACCCACAAGTGGTGCCTCAGTCCCTCAAGCGACCCCCATGCCCACGAGTGTCCCCCCAGCCCCTCAAGTGAACCCCTGACCCAGAACTGCCCCCCCCCCCAGCCCCGCAAGTGCCCTGCAGCCCCACAAGTGACTGCCCTGGCCTACAAGTGCCCTGCAGTCCCAAGAAGTATCCCCGTGGCCCCCAGATGACCCCCACCCACAGACGCCCCCCGGCCCGCGCGGGCTCCTCTGCTCTCTCACCCAGCGGCCGCTGCAGCGGCGCCCCCTGCAGGGCATCACGGGCACTGCTCCTGATTGGCTGCGGCGCCTCACGGGGCTCACGTGACCTCAAGCCCGGCCCCCCCCGGCGCAGGGGCTCGGGAAGCGCCTCCCTTGCGGGCCGCAGGGCATCCTGGGAGTCACGTGGCCGCAAAGGTGACGCACACCGCAGAGCCTCGAGGCAGTCAGGTGACCCCCAACATGGCTCCTGCCGCAAAGGCTCATGGGACTCTCGCTTCCCACAGGGTGGCGCCCCCTGGTGCAGAGATGCCCAGCAGCTGCGGCTGACTGGCGACAGGGCCTCGCGGGAGTCACGTGACTGTGAGTACAGCGCCCCCTGCCGAGCACCCAGAGGGCCGCTCCCCGTTGCCCAGAGGGCCCCGCGGGAGCCGGGCGGCCTCCAGCAGGGCTCCCGCCGCAAGGGCTCCTGGGAGCCGGCCTGCGCTGAAGGCGCCCCCTGGCGCAGGGGCTTGCAGAGGTGCCTCCTGATTGGCCAGTGACCCCCGGGGGGATCACGTGGCCCCCAGGGCACGGCCCCCTGCAGGGCCCCGGGGGGGTCATGTGACCTCCCCCGTGGCACCCCCTGCAGGGCGCCCTGGGGAGCGGCAGAGCCCGGCAGGGCCCTGCCCGCCGAGGGCGCGTCCAGCGCCGGCTCCTCCCTTTGGCACCGCCTCAAGCGCCACTGGACGAGGGGGTCGCCGAGGGTGGATCTGGACGGGGCGGAGCCAAACGGAGGCTTCGCCCTTTCTGGCCCGCGGGGGCGGGTGCTGAGCAGGGCCTGGCTGGAGGGGGCGGAGAGGGTTGGGGAGGAGGGAGGACCCCCGAAATGCTGGCCCTGCACTGCCCCCCGCGGGGCTGGTGGTCCCGGACGGCATTTCAGGGCCTGCGGGGGCGCGCTTACGGGCAGAATGGGGGGCCTGGGGCACCGCTTGGGATCGGGTGGGGTAGTTGGGGGTCCCCGGGGCACTCTTGGGGATCACCTGGGGCAGGGGAGGGAACTGGGAGGCACTTAGGGGGTCTGGGGCGGTATTTGGGGGTCTGGGTAGCCCTTGGAGTCCGGGGCAACACTTAGGGAACGAGGGAGCAGATTGGGGTCCCCAGGGTCACCTGGGCGCACTTGGGGATCTCGAGGGGCACTCGAGGCCCGGCTGCTCTCCCACCTCCTTTGCACCAGCCGCTCCGTTCGCTGCTCCAGACTGAGCGTCTGCGGGGGGGATGCGGGGAGTGACGCGGGGCCCCCTCGAACCCCCCAAATTCCCCCCCGGGATCCCCCACGTCCCCGCCTCGGTCCCCTCCGGACCCCTCAGGCCTCACCCGCTCCATCGCCCGCGCTCTCGCTTGGCTCCGCCCCAGCGCTGCGAGCTCGGGCGCTGATTGGTTGAGGACGGGGACGGGCGGGCGCTGCGGCCAATGGGAGGCGGGGAAAGGGGAAGGCGGGAAGCGGCGGCGCCGAGCGCGGCGGGGGAGGGGTGGGGTCCCTGAGAGGGCTTTGGGGTTCCTGGAGAGGGTGTGGGGATTCCCTGGAGGGGTTTGGGGGCTCTGGAGGGACTGAGGGAGTCCCTGGAGTATAAATGGGGGGAACCTTGGAGGGGTTTGCGGGTCAGGGGGCACAGAGGGATGCCCAGGGAGGTTTGGGGCTCACTGAGATGGTTTTGAGGGTCCCAGGGAGGTTGTTGGGGATCCCCAGGAGAGGGTTTGGGGGGGGACGGCGGCTGGTGTGGTTGTGGGCGTCTTAGAGGGGATTTGGCGGTCCGGGAGGGTCAAAGGGGTCCCCATGTGGTTTGAGAGGTCCTGGGTGGGGAGCCCCTCTCTGAAAGTGGCAGAGAGCTGGGATCCCACTGACAGAGACCCCCAGTCTCCCCCACAGACCCCCCCACATCTCCTCTAGAAACCCCAAACCTTCCCAGGGACCCCCAAGCCCCGACAGGACTCTCTCAGCTCAGCTCCCCTTAGATCCGTAAGCCCGTCCAAGGGAATCATACCAAAATTGGTTGGAAAAGAAACTTTCTAACACAATTTGCAGCATTAGAAAGCAGGCATTCTTTATCCGCGCAGGACACACTGAGGGATTTCTCCTTTAATCTGATGTGTGCGGTGAAACTACAACAGGGTATGGTCCTGGAGGAACCACGAAGGGGTCTCTGGTGGTCATATTCACTGAATGCTTCCATATTACAGGTGACCTTTCCTTGAACTTTTTCTGTGGCCATGCGCAGTTGCTTCTTGTTACATAACTTGCCAAAACCCCACTGTATTCCTCATTAACTATTTGTCCACTGGTTCCAGCTATGCTTGTGATCCTGTGTGCATACCTTTACATCCTTTCATCTTTTTTGCAGTTAGTCTTTAAGCTCCATCCAGCACCTTCAGGGGAACTGAAAATTTCTCTTCTCCGTGTCATTTATCAGGGACCCCCAACAGCCCCGGGGACCCCCATCTCTCTGCAGGGACCTTGTGGTTTGGGGGTTCAGAGGGCTGAGAGTATGCCTGGGTAGTTTTGGGGCATCCCCATGTGGCTTTTGGGGTCCCTGGCTGGGTTTGGGGGGGTCCCTGTCTCTGGACATTTTTGTGGATCTCTGTGGGGTTCAGGGATTCCGCATTTTTATGTCTTCATTTTAAGGCAGAAGCCCTTTAATTCCCTGTTTTCCATCGTCTCTCCTGGCTCCAGCTGGTTTTCTTCAGCTTTTTCAGGCACTTGGGCCAGAATTTCCCATTCCCCGGAATTCCCCGCTGGGTCTCGGATCATTAATTTTGGGTAAAAAACATCCGGATTTGGGTCTGTCCTTCCCCTGGGATCATGGGGCCAGAGGGCGCCGTGGGGGCAGCGATTCTGGGAGTTCAGGGAATTTGGCAGGATCGCCCAGGGTACCCCACCTGTCACGACATCCCTGTGGCACTCACACCTGCCGTGACATCCCTGTGGGTTCCGCTCCCGTCACGTCCCATCAGTGACAGGATCCAGCTGCCAGTTCCCAAATTCTCGGGAACTGTGGGTCATGCCCCCGGCCCCTCCTCCCATCCAGAAATTCTGCTGAATCTGCCCAAATCTGCAGGTTTGGGCCCAAATCCGCCCCCAGGAAGCCATGCCAGGAGGCTGTAGCCGAGGCCCATTTAGGTATAAAAAGAGTGATTTTGGGACAAACGCTCTGTGTCTGCAGAGTTCTGGGAATTCAGGAGCTGAGGGGCTGGTGAGTGGGGGACGACTGGGGACACTTCTTTCCCTGTTTTTTCCTGGTTTTCCTCATTGTTTGGGGATGGGCAGAAATTAAGGATTTTTTCTGCCCAGATTTCAGATTCTTTACTCTTTTCCCCTCCCCAGTTTTGTGTCTTTTGCCCTCTTTTCCCCTACAAGCTTCATGATTTTAACCCTTTTTCTTCCCAAATGTTGGATTTTAAACACTTTTTGTGTCCAAATTTCTTTTTTCGTTTTTCCCATTTCCCCCCCAAATCTCAGGGGTTTTCCCTTTTTGTGCACTTTCCCCCCAAATTTCAGGTTTTTCCCCTCATCATGCCCAATTTTTGGTGGTTTATTTCCCCCTGTTTGAGGGCAAATTGAGCATTTGGGAGGGTTTGAGTGGGACAAGGTGAGTGAAGGGTTGTCCTGGATGTTGAGCCCCATTTTGATCCAAATTTGGGGGATGTTGGGCAAAAACCCCCCCATTTTGACCCAAACTGAGGGGATCTGGGGCAAAATTCACCCTTTCCATAAAGTTTTAGTGTGGATTTGGTGGAAATGGGGTATTGAGGTGGCATCAAAGGGAGGGGTTGTCAGGAGGGCTGTGCCAGCATTTTAACCCCATTTTGACACAAATCTAGGTGATTTGGGTTCAAATTCATCTGGTTTTGGAGTGAATCTGATAGAGGTGGGGACTCTGACGTGGCCTCAAGGTGGGGGGGAGGATGGGGGGAGGGATGGTTGCTTCAGCTGTTTAATTCCATTTTGACCCACACTGGGGGGATTGGGGGGAAAATACTTTGATCCAAAATGGGGGAATTGGTAAAAAAAACCCCCATTTTGACCCAAATTTGGGGAATTTTGGACAAAGTTTGTAGAGTTTGGAAGGTTTTGGGGTGGATTTGGGAGCAGTGGGGGCCAAAATAAACCCCAAGAGGTTTCCATGGGGTGAAAAAAAGCACCTTGGGGTAATGAAAGGCATTTGGGGGTAATTTGGGGGTTATTTGAGGGTTCTGGAGATACCTCAGGGCTCACATGGGTTTTTCTGATAAAACAGAAATTTTTAGTGATCTTGGGTGTTTTTCACAGTGATGGCACAGGATGGGATCTGGTGGCTCCTCCTTCCCTTCTGTGGTAAGCAAAATCCTGGTTTTCCACACAAAATCCCAGATTTCCTGGATTTTGTACTTATTTCCAGGCTTTTTAGCACAGAAAATGAAATCCTGAATCCCTGGGCTTTTTTGCCCAAAAATTCCCTTCTTCCCTCATTTTGCATTTCCTCCAGCAAACTCTCAGCTGCAGATTTATTAATTTTAACCAAAAAAACCCTTTAAAAATATTTTTTTTTAATACAAAAGCCCTTAGAATCGTTTTTTGTGGGTTTTTTTTTCTCATGAACCCCCCATTAATTTTCATGGAAAAATCCCCTTTTTGCTCACTTTCACTGAAAAAAAAGTGCACTTATCCTGGTTATTTGGGGTTACTTTTTTGTAGTGGTTGCTTTTTTGTTGTTTTTTTGTTGGTTTTTTGGTTGGGTTTTTTGTTGGTTTTTTTTTGTTGGTTTTTTTGTTGGTTTTTTTTGTCGGTTTTTTTGTTGGTTTTTTTTGTTGTTGTTTTGTTGGTTTTTGTTGTTGTTTTGTTTGTGGTTTTTTGTTATTTGTTGTTTGTTTTGGATCTAACATAATCAGTTTTAGTGTTTTTCCAGGAAAAAAACCCAAGATCTATATGCTGGAATTGTGGAGTTTTTTCAGGAAAAAAAGGTCTATTTTGAAAAGTTTTTTAATGAAAAAAGTCCTTTTATTTGCTCTATTTTAATAAAAAAAGTTGGTTCTTTAGGGAAAAAATAACCTTTTATTCCTTATTTTCCTGACCGTTTTCTAATTTTCATGAAAACCTCTTATCAACCCAATTTTTTGTAGTGTTTTAAAGAAAAACTCTTTTAATCCCTTAATATTTTCTTGTTTATTCCTTTTTAAAAATTTTTTAAAAAAATTATTTATTAGGGGAAACAAAGCCCTCTTGAACTCTGTTTTAGGTTTGGGGCATTTTTAAAGAAAAAAACCTCATTCACTCTGTTTTAATTTTTAAAATCCCAATTGCTTATTTCCCTTTTGGCTTTTCTTCAAAATCCCCCCTTTTAAGAAAACCCCTTTTTTATATATTATTCAGAAAGCCCCCTTTAATCTTATTTTTTATTCACAGTCAAAGCTCATTTTTCCCTATTTTTCCCCGAAACACTCAAATTCCATTTTTTTCAGAAAAAATCACCAGAATTACCTTTTTTTACCCAGCATCCCCATTTCCCTATTTTTTAAATTTAAAACAAATTCTTATAGTGAACTTTTCATATATATACTGAGTTTTAATAAAGTTTTATCACATTTTCATGTGGTTTTCCCCCAGCGATCTCAAAGCTTCCTTCAGAAGAAACCCACTCTTTTTAACCTGTTTTGGAGCAAAAAACGCCTTTTTTGTTGTTTTGGAGCATTAAAAAAATCCTCAAAAATCTATTTTTGATCCTTTCAAAGTATCTTTTATTTGTTTACTTTCCCTTTTATAGATTTATCTGTATTTATCTATATTTATCTATATTTATCTATATTTATCTATATTTATCTACATACATTTTAACTTGTACAAAATACTTAAAATGTTAGTTGGCTAATAATGACATTAAATAGTGTAATTGAAGAACATAGTATTGATTAATAGGACATTAATTGCTTATTAATACTTATCTATATTTTTATATGTTGTGGATATATTAATTATATTTATACACTACAATAGTTATATATGAATGTATAATATAATCTCTACTGTAATTATATAAAAATACAACGTATGATATATTCTGCTATAATTATGTTGTTATTATCATTATTCTTGATTTGCATTTTTTAGTGAAAATTCAGTATAAAATTATTTCAGAGTTTATATGGATGTACAAGAGATGTGAAATATAAAAACATGTAACATATTTTATATTCATATTTTATATTAGTGTATTTATTAATATAGCACACTATATATTGCTATTATATATAGCTACATCTATTGAGACGTAATTATAAAAGATAGAATAGATACAAATTACTATAAATAGAATTATATACCATTCTAGATTATTTTACGATGTAATGTGACAGAGTTGCATTATATTACATGAATGACTTTATGTTATTGTATTATAATATATTATAACTTCATGTAATTTATGAGTATTATATTTAGTACTGTAATTATATATTATTTATCTTTTGTGTTATAATGTAATATCCATTATTATAATTGTTATATGAATTACATATAATGGTAGATTATAATGCAATATAGTATAATATAATGGTATGTTAATTCTGTTCTGGTCTCTAATATATTCTCTACCGCTCTAATTTAGTTCCTTATTGCTTATTTTTCCTTGATTTTTAACATTTTTTCCAAGCCATTTCTATGAAAAGAAGAAATAAAATTATTTTAAATCATTATCTGTATAATTTTTTTAGAGAAAATATAAAGCATCTACTGTTGTATATAATTATAAAAATAACATGTAAATTTATTTTCTACTGGGATTAATACGAAAATAAATTCAATAACTACAGCAGTTATTATTATATTACTTTAATTATTTTTAATATTTATTGGTTTGGATTAATTCTTTGCTGATATTTCTATTAAAAATAAATACAAAATCATAGAAAAAATACTACTATATATTTAAATGTAAGTTGTAAATTACAGTGTTATAATTAATAGATCTGTATAATAACATGGAAAACTATATAAGTTATATACTGGATAACAGATATAATAATATAATAACAGGCTAAAAAAGTAATTAACATATTTTTACTGATATATGAGTCCTCTATTATTAATTTATTATCAGTGTGCTAATAAGTAGTAATATACTGGAGTATATTACATAGTACTATTAATATATCAATAACACAGTGTTTAGTAATATAAACATCTAATAACATTGTTATATTAAGGAATGGTATTTATTATAATTAGTTAATAATACAACGTTCTTTCATATTGTTAACACATTGGTATATTATTATTAATAATTTGTTAATAGAACATATAAATAAGAGTTTACTATTTATATAGAATTATTTATAGTTTTATTAAAATGTTGTTTATTAATATAATAAACTGTAAATATAATTTCTATTTTGATTATATATAAAAATAGACTTTATAAATTAGATACTGCAGTCATATCTTTAATGTAATTTCAGTACAATTCCTCCTATAATTCTATATAAAACACATATGGAATGAATATAAAAGTATCAATATAAAAATACAAAGGCCGCCTTCATATAACCCCCTTGGTTAATATAAAAATTAACCAAGGCCCCCTTTTCCCCCGTTTCCCCAGCACTCTCCAGTGCCAGCTACCGGGGCCGGGAGTTCCTGGCCGTGTTCCCACAGAATGACGACGAGTCCCCCAGCGCGTACCTGCAGCTGCTGCTCACATCCTATGGCCCTACCGACACCCAGGTGTCAGTGATGCTCCGCGGTGGCTCCGTCACCCGCAACGTCACCCTGGGGCCGGACCTCACTGTGCCCCTGTCCCTCCCTGCTGACCTGGAACTCACTGGAAGCCGCACTTCCCATAAAACCTTGGTGGTCCAGGCCAGCGCTGATATCTCCGTGGTGGCCGTCAGCACCAAGAGCTACACCGTGGGTGCCACCGCCCTCCTGCCCGTGGAGAGCCTGGGCACCAGGTACTACGTGGTGACACCTGTTGGGAACTACACTTACGGCCTGACTGAGTTCGTGGTGGCCGCTGGCGCCGCCACCACCGCTGTCAGCATAACCACCACCGCCACTTTCCACTATGCTGGGGCCACCTACGTCCCCGGCGCTGTGCTCTGCCTGTTCCTGCAGCCCTACCACAGCTTGCAGCTCCAGAGCAGCCAGGACTTCACTGGCACAGCCGTGGTGGCCGACAGCCCTGTGGCTGTCCTCAGTGGCCACACCTGTGTCAAGGTGTCTGCTGGCTTTGACTTTGTGGTGGAGCAGCTCCTCCCGATAACAGCGTGGGGGAGGAACTACGTGGTGCCACCCAACCCACTGCAGACAGACATTGACTTTGTGTACGTGGTGACGGATGAGGACAACACCATCACCTACAACACCGGGAGCAGGAATGCCACTGTGGTCATGGCGGCAGGGGAGGTGCAGAGGTTCGTGGTGAACCCTAACTCACACCTGTACATCAGTGCGGTGGTGGCAGTACAGGTAGTGTTTTTCTTCAGTGGGTCGTCTTGGCAAGATCCCTTCCTCCTTGTTGTCCCACCTGTCACCGCCCACTGCACTGCATTCCGCTTCAGCAGCGTGCCCGGCCAGTATAACCATGCCATCCTTGTTGCACCCACCACTGCTGCTGCCAACACCACCCTCAACCATCGGCCCGACAACACCGTGGCATGGCAGGCCATTCCTGGCACAGATTTCTCCTGGGCCATCATCACCATGCACGCAACAACACAGAGTGTTGAGAACTTGCAGGTGCCCATCGGGCTCCTGGTGTTTGGGTTCCGGAGTCAAACTGGATATGGCTTCCCTGGGCTCTGTGCCACCAGTGAGTACAGTCAGTCCATTGTTGTGTCACCCTGCTGTTTTCTGGTTGACCATTCATGGGTTTTCCCCTTTTTTTCAGCCCCCACACCTCTCTCCTGTGAGGATTTGGTATGTGAGGAGAGGTGTGAGATGGTGGATGGACAACCAGAGTGCATCCAGGAGACCTTCTCTACCTGTTGGCTTGCTGGTGGGCCACACTACCGCAGTTTTGATGGAAAAGCCTTTGATTTCATGGGAACATGTGCCTACACCTTGACCACCATCTGCAGTCCCGATCCCACCCTTCCTGCCTTCTCTGTTGAGGTCAAAAAGGAGGAAAAGGAGAACTCCAAAGTTTCTTCCATTGGCTCCATCACCATTCATGTTGACAATATCACTGTCACTGCAGTCCGGTCAGAGAATGGGATGGTGAGGGTAAGCAAAAACCATCATAATTCCCAAATTCCAATAATTTTTTGGAATTTCACTGAAATTACGTATTTAGCAATGAACTTGAGAGTCTTTTCCTAAATAATTCAAGGATTTGCTGGTGTGCAGGCAACCCCTGCATAAAAACACTTCAGATCTTCTTCAACTCCATTTATTGCCTTATTTTGATGGGGTTTGGTTGTTTTGATGGTTGTTGTTGTCCTGCAGGTGAACAACCACCGCTCGCGCCTCCCCATCTCCCTCTCCCATGGGAAGCTCCGCATCCATCAGAAGGGTAAATCCATGCTGATCCAATCAAGTTTCAACCTGAAGGTCCTCTACAACTGGGATGATCATGTGGTGGTCAAACTTCCGGCTGCTCTTTCTGGAAAAGTCTGTGGGATGTGTGGGAACAACAATGGAGACCCCCAAGATGATGCTCTCACTCCTGATGGGAAACAGGTGTGGGATATTGTGGAGCTGGGGCGGAGCTGGAAGGTGACCAGTGAGAGTGGCCACTGCCAGGACACCTGCGTTGGGGACTGTGGGCGGTGCAGATGGCAGCAGGTGCTGGTATACAAGGCAGAGACCTGGTGTGGGATGCTGTCCCAACACTCTGGGCCATTCCGGTCATGTCATGGCACTGTCAGTCCCAATATCTATGTGAAGAACTGTATCTACGACCTGTGTGCCAGTGAGGGGCGTCTCGATGCACTGTGCCACGCCCTCCAGATCTATGCTGACGACTGCCAGGAGGAGGGGATCAGCGTTTCCGACTGGAGGACAGCAGCGGGATGTCGTGAGTGAAAATACTCCTTGGGGTGGGCAGAGCCTAATTAATGTGGGACTGAAGATCCATGGGATCATGGGTTGGGAAAGGTTGTGGCAGCAGGTTCAAGCAGGAAATCCATGAAGTCCAGGGAGATTCCAGACAGCCCAAGTAGAAAGTCCATAAAGTCCATGGATTTTCTAGAAAGTCTGAGCAGGAAGTCCAGGAAGTCTGCAGAGTCTCCAGAAAGTCCAGGTAGAAGGCCCAGGAAGTCCATGGAGACTCCAGAAAATCCATGGAGACTCCAGGATATCTATGTAAATAGTCGAAGAAGTCTGTCCCACCATGTGCTGCTCCACCCTGACCACTGTCTCCCTCCCTGTCCAGCTCTCACTTGCCCACCCAACAGCACCTACAGCACCTGTGGCCTCGCCTGCCCCCCCACCTGCAACGTTCCCGCTGTGTCGTCCAGCTGTGCCACCGCCACCACCTGCACGGACACCTGTGTGTGCCACGAGGGCCTTGTCCTTGAAGCCAACACCTGCGTCCCCCCCTCTGAAAGTGGCTGCATCTTTCAGGGTCTCTTCCATGGCCTTGGTGAGGAATTTTGGGGTGACCTCACCTGCACCCAGCGCTGCGTGTGTGACACGGAGCAGCGGCAGGCGGTGTGCCGGGATTCTGGTTGCGGCACCGAGGAGGAATGCCGGGTGGAGAAGGGAATCCAGGATTGTTATCCCAAAATTTTTGGGGTCTGCACCGCTGTTGGAGCCACCCACTACGAGACCTTTGATGGCAAGAGGTTCATCTTCCAGGGAACATGTGTCTACCTGTTGGTTGGATTGTGTGAGGACACCCAAAATTTGGTAGGATTCCAGGTGTTGGTGCAGAATGGCCACCAGAGTGACAACCTCATGTCATCCATCGCCGTGGTGACAGTCAAAGTCTACAACAAAACCATCAGCATCAGCAGGGAACACCCTGGAAAAATCATGGTGAGTTTAGGAAATGATCCCATATCTTTTCACCACATTCTCCACTTCATCCCAAACCTCATCCCATTAATGAGTGATTAAATCTGAAATGTAATTAAATCAACATCATTTGGGTGTTCCAGCTGTTGAAGGCAGAATTGGAATTATCCATCAGACCGAAATCGTATCAATTTTTATGGTTTTCTCCCCAGATCAATGAGTGGTTGGTCAGCCTCCTCTTGGGACTTGGACCTTCTCATAATCTTAAATCCCAAATTTATTTCAATTCAAAATTTAATTAAATCAATGCCTTTTGGTTGCTCTGGCTGTTGAAAATAGTTTACCGTCAGACCACAAATTTGATCACTTTTTATGGTTTTCTCCCCAGATTGATGAGCAGTTGGTCAACCTCCCGTATCACTACAGTGAAAGGAAGATTGTTATCTATCGTGATGGGCAGGATGCGGTGGTAGAGACCAATTTTGGCCTCGTTGTCACCTACGACTGGTACAGCCACGTCACCGCCATGGTGCCCAGTGGCTTTGCCAATGCCCTGTGTGGGCTCTGCGGGAACTACAACGGTGCTGCCAGCGACGACATGATGATGAGGAACAACCAGGTGACATCAGACCCAGATGCCTTCGGGAGCAGCTGGAAGGTCACAGACGTCCCAGGATGTGGTGAGAGGTCAACAGTGGAATGTTCCAGCACTGTCGCACTTTCCCGGCTGCAGCAGGAAGTATCTGGGATGGGGTGTGAAATTATTTTGGAAGCAGATGGACCCTTTGGAGCATGTCATGGTCATGTTGATGCCCACCAGTACTTCCAGAGCTGCATGCATGACTCCTGCCTCTTCCCTGATCAGGAAGAAGGGATGTGTCCAATCATTGCCCGCTACGCCACCGCATGCCAGGCTGCTGGTGTGTCCATCGGAAGGTGGAGGACGGATAATTTCTGCTGTAAGTTGGGATAATGGGAGGGTTTTTCCTTCAGCAGTATCCAAAATATCCTCAAGTCTGCTCCAAATCCAAGTATGAACAACCCAGATGTGGGTGAGAATCCAGTGGGAATTCCATCCAAAGTCTTGGTTGATCCCATAATCCACCCAAAATGAACCCTTCCCAAGGAAAATGCTGTCTCATTTGGAGTAATTTACCCCCTCAAATCTCCAATTTCTTGGTGTTGGCTCCAAAATGGATAATTTAGAGGGAGAACCACCAAAAAATGTACCAAAAATAGTGGAATTGGGTTAAAGGGATCCAGCCTGGAGGTCAGTTGAGGACCCAGTGTGGAGCAATCCCACTCTTTGAGGGAATGTTACATTTTTCTCCATGAAAATGGGGGAAATTGGGTGGTTTAGCGGCAAGAATTCCTATTTTAATTTGCCTGGGATATTCCTTATGGATGATCATTGGATCATCATCAGATAATCATTGGATCATTATTTGATGATGTCCCTCATCACATCCACAGGGAGGAAAATTGAGGGTTTATCATGAAACTGGGCTAAAACACTCTGTATTTGATGAAGTTTGCACCTGAATTCCAGGAATCTTCCAGGTTTCGGCTTGGAATTTCCTGATTCCTCATGAATCCCATTGTCTCCCGGCAGATATTCCCTGTCCTTCCAACAGCTCCTACGAGCTCTGCTCCCACACCTGCCAGCACACCTGCGGTACTGACTCCACCACATGCCCACGGCGGTGCCGCGAGGGCTGCGTGTGTCAGGACGGCTTCATGCTCAGTGGCGATGAGTGCGTCCCCATGTCCCACTGTGGCTGCAGCCACCACGGAGTCTACTACAAAGAGGGGGAGACATTCTACCCCACAGAGCAGGAGATGTGCCAGTGCCTCTCCGGTGGCACTGTGGAGTGCCAAAATACTTCCTGTCCTAATGGTGGCCCTGGGAAGGTCATTGATGGTGTCTTCCAGTGTCCCTCTCAGGTGTCTAGCACCTGCGTAGCCACAGGTGACTGCACCTATATCACCTTTGATGGGATGGTCTTCAACATCACTGGTACCTGCTCCTATGTCCTCACCCAGACCTGCACAGGTGACAACTTGACATCATTTATTGTCACAATTCAGAAGGAGGCATGGCAGAAGGGGAAGGTCTCCAGGATCCAAGCGTTGTCTGTGGAAGTCTATGGGGTCATCTTGACCTTGAAACAAGGAAAAGGGGCAGATGTCATGGTAAGGTGGCACTTTATGGTCCAAATCTCATGGGATCTCCCCTAAACTGGGTTTCCTTGATGGGAGGGACACCTCAGCCCAACTTCAAGCCCAGTCCATGCTCATCCCAACTTTTCTTTCTAAGCAAGGTCACTAAATGCGTTAAAACTTTGGTCGGAAGTCGTTTTCCCTAAATTTCTCGTTCTACCTCAATCAACCCCAAAACTGTATTTCCTTGATGAGGGGAGCCCTCCCCCACCTCCAGGACTAATTCATACTCATCCGAACTTTTCTTTCCAAGTGGGATCCGTAAATCTATCAGAATATTGTTGGGAAGGTGTTTTCCCCAAATTTTTGGTCCCATCTCCTCACTGGAGGACTCTTCCTTCTCTATCCCAGGTGGATTCCATCTCCCACCACCTCCCCACCATCCTGAGGGAGGGACAGGTCCAGGTCTACCCACATGGGACAGGTGTCCTGCTCCGCACTGACTTTGGCCTCGTTGTCCACTATGACCTCGTCCAGCACGTGATGATCACGGTGCCCCAGATCTACATGGGGCACTTGCGTGGCCTCTGTGGCAACTACAATGGCCAGCGCAGTGATGATTTCCAGCTCTCCAGTGGCCAGCTGGCTCCAGATGCGACAGCCTTTGGATCCGCATGGAAAACAATGGACACACCTTGCAATGACACCTGTCCCAAGGATGAGTGTCCCACCTGCACAGAGGAAAAAGTGGCAATCCTCCAAAAACCCAACTACTGTGGCCTCCTCATGGCCCCCGAAGGTCCCTTTGGCTCTTGCCATCGCATCATTGACCCAATCCCGTATTCCCAATCCTGCATCCATGACCTCTGTATGACTGGAGGGGACATGCATGTCCTGTGCCAGAGTATCCAGAGCTATGTCACCGCATGCCAAGATGCTGGAGTCACTGTGGGGGGTTGGAGGACGCCATCCTTCTGCCGTGAGTTTGGGAGGGCACAGGGGCAAATGTCCCCTGTTTGGGGTTGGGAAGATCTCCAAGTGAGATCCCACCTGGAGCACCGGGAGTTTGGGGGGCACAGGTGGGGAATGTTCCTTGTTTGGGTGTGGGTGACAGTGGTGACACACAAGACATGGGATGATGGTGATGGGATGAGCTTTAAGGTCCCTTCCAGTCCAACTCAGTCCATGATTCCATGAAAATTCCAGCCCTCACCTGCCCGGCCAACAGCACCTACTCCCTTTGCACCAACACCTGCGCCAACACCTGTGCCGGAAATGCCACCACCTGTCCCCAGACCTGTGCAGAGGGCTGCCAGTGCCACCAGGGCTCCGTCTTTGATGGACAGGGATGCGTTCCCGAGGAGCACTGTGGATGCTTCAGGGATGGGGAATACTATAAGGTAGTTTTTCTGGCTTTTCTTCCTGTTTTTAGGTATTTATGTCTTTTTTCCCTTCATTTCCCCCGTTTTTATACATTTGCTTCCTTTTTTCCTTCTTTTCCCTGTTTTTATGTCCTTATCTGTATTTGCCCTGCATTTTTTTTCCTTTCTCTCATATTTTTCTGCATTCACCTCTGTTTTCATGGTGCTTTCTTTTTTTCCTGGCTTAAAAACATTTTAAAAATTAATTTCCCCCCTTTTTTCCCCCTATTTTTATGCATTTACACCTTTATTTCTTGCATTTTCCCCTATTCTTCTGTCTCATTTTCCCAGCATTTCCCCCTTTCCACCTCCCTATTTTTATGCTGTATTTTCCTTGCATTTCCTTTCTTTTCCCCTATTTTGAGGCAGTTACATTCTTTTTCTTGCTGGTATTTCTCCTGATGTTATGTATTTGCATTTCTTTCTCTGCATTTTCCCCATTTTTACTATATTTATGCTTTTCCCCAGCACTTTTCCCCTTATTTTTATGCACTTACGTATTTTTTTCCTGCATTTCTCTCTTCTTCCCTATTTATAGGGAATGTATGCATGTACATCCCTTTGCCTTGCAATTTGTTCACTATTTTCCCTATTTTTCTGCACTTACGTCCCATTTTTCTGCATTTTTTTCCTTTTATCCCCTGTTTTCATGGATTTCCTTGTCTCCCTTCTCTCTCCCCACAGCCCCATGAGATGCTTTTCTGGGATCGCTGCCAGCGCCGCTGCACCTGTGTCCCTGGTCAGGGCCTTACCTGCCATGACCATGCTTGCACTGAGGACGAATCCTGCGAAATCCGGGAAGGCATCTTGGGATGCATCAATAAAAGTGAGGAAAAATGGGAAAAAAGGGGGATTTTAGAGGCCAAGCAGGTCTGGGGATGACTGGGGGATTGATTGGGAAGAAAAGGGAAGGGGGGGTGGAGGGAACAGAATCCTGTCTCTGGCACTAAGGGTCAAGGATAGGGCAATTCTTCCCATGGTTTCTCCCAAGGTTTCCCACATGTTGTTTTCCCCATCCCATGATTTTTCCTACAGTTCCTCCCATGGTTTCTCCCATACCATGGTTTTTTCCATGGTCTTTTCCATGGTTTTTCTCATTGTTTTTCCCATGCTTTTCCCATGGTTCCTTCCATGGTTTTCCATCCCATGGTTCCTTCCATGACTTCTCCCATAGTTTCTCCCATCTCATGATTTTTCCCATTCCATGGTCTTTCCCATCTCATAGTTTTCTCTATGTCATGACTTCCCCCCACTTTTTTCCCATCCTTTTCTCCAACCCGTGGCTTTTCCCAATCTTTATCTCTTATTTCACCCAGCCCATGGCTCATCCTGCTCCACTTCCCCTCCCAGACCCCTGCAAGTCCCTGCGCTGCCGCCCCAAGGAGCGCTGTCGGCCCCGCGGTGCCCAATCCCAGTGCATCCCGGCTCTGGTCGCCACGTGCTGGGCTTGGGGTGACCCACACTTCCGCACCTTCGATGGCCTTGACTTCGACTTCCAAGGAACCTGCACCTACACCATGGCTGAATCCCATGGGAATGACCCTGGGCTGGTGCCCTTCAGGGTCGAGGCCAAGAATGACATCCGTGGTGGAATCCAATCTGTGTCCTATGTTTCCTTGGTCAATGTTGATGTCTATGGACAACGCATCTCCTTCCGCCGGAATGAAGATGGAAAAGTCCGGGTGAGTTGGGTGGAAATGTGGAAAATTTGGGCTTTTTCCCAACTTTTTGCTTCATCCAGCTCTTCCCTGCCTCCTTCTTCAGCCAGCCAGTGCCAATGTTATTTTGAGGTAAATCAGTCAGATTGGGAGGTGGATTGTTGAAATGTTGGGATATTTTGAGAATAAAATCTTGGGATATGTCAGGAATAAAAAGTTGAGAAATGGTGAGAATAAAATATGGGGAAATAGAATATCTGGAAATGTCAGGAACAGAATGTTGGAATAAGATGTTGGGATTTATTGGGAATAAAATGTTGGGCGATGTCAGGAATAAAACAGGATATGCCAGGAATAAGATGTTGGGATAAACTGGGAATAAAATATTAGGATATTTCAGGAATAAAATGTTGGGATGCAGCAGGAATAAAATACTGTGGGGTGTTTGTATATTTTGGGAATAAAATATTGGCTTATACTGGGAATTCTATGTTGGGATATGTCAGTAATAAAATAGCAGGAATAAAATGTTGGGATATGTAAGGTGTAAAATGTTGGGATATGATGGGATTTAGTGTTAGAATTTGCTGGGAATAAAGAATTGGGATATGTGGGGAATAAAATATTCAGATACATTGGGAATAAAATATTGGTGTATGTTGAGAATGAAAACATTGAGATAACTGGGAATGTTGGGCCTCTGGCAGGTGAACGGGGAGGTGACGCTGCTCCCGGTGCTCCTGGCAGACGGGAAGCTGAGGGTCCGTCCCAGTGGGCTTCGTGTTGCTCTGGAGACAGATTTTGGTCTCCGGGTCTCCTATGACTGGAACTGGCACCTCCTGATCGACCTCCCCAGCAGCTACTTCCGCCATGTCCGTGGCCTCTGTGGGAATTTCAATCTCAAGCCCCTCGACGACATCCCCGAGGCTGGTGACAACATCACCGCCATTGTGACATGGGCCAAAAGCTGGAAAAGTGCTGACTCTGAGGCTGACGACCCGATTTGTTGGGATTATTGCGATGGAACATGCCCAGTGTGTGATGAGGAGAAGAAGGAACTTTATGGTGGGAACCACTATTGTGGGATCTTAAAAAAATCCTTCCAGGGGCCCTTCAGAGCATGTCACAACATAGTGAAGCCTCACGACTTTTATCGTAACTGCCTGTCTGACCTGTGCCTGAGCAATGGGGCGAGGTCAATCCTCTGCCAGGTGCTGGAGACGTACGCGGCAACATGTCAGAAGCATGGGGCCATGGTCCATGACTGGAGGACACCATCGGGATGCCGTAAGGGCTGGGGTTTTCTTTGGGAAGGGGAGGAACCAGAGTGGGGGAGGATGGGTACAAAGTGGGATCCAGCCTTCAAATCTCTCAGATGGTCCTTGGAAGTTCTCCAGAACTTTCTTCTGGTGCTCCAGACCCTTCTTGTGTCCCAGACTCCATCCCATCTTTCCAAGACTCTATCCCACATTTTCCAGATCCTTCCCACATGTTCCAGGCCTTTATCCTTGTGTCCCAGACCCCATCCCGCACGGCCCAGACCCTTGCCACATGGCTCAGACCTTATCCCACTTGTCCCAGTCTCTTCCCACATTTCCCAGACCTTCCTCCTTGCATTCCAGACCCTTCTTGTTTTCCAGACCCTTCCCCATGTTTGAGACGCTTTCCCAGCCCCAGGCTGCTGTGTCAAATGCTGTCTACTCCCCTAATCCCTCCCTCACCCCACTTTCCTCCCCCTGCAGCCTTACCTTGCCCTGAAAACAGCCACTATGAGTCCTGTGGCAACGCCTGTCCGGCCACCTGCTCCAACCGAGACAGTCCAGCCACCTGTGACCAGCCCTGCGTGGAGACCTGTGCCTGTAACACTGGCCACGTGCTCAGCGGCGGGCAGTGCGTGCCGGTGTCCCGCTGTGGCTGCACCCGCGACGGCCGCTACTACCGCCCTGGCGAGGAGTTCTGGGGTGATGACACCTGTCGCTCCAGGTGCAGGTGTGACACAGAGCTGGGAATGGTGGTGTGCGAGGACTCGGGGTGTAAGCCGGGTGAGGTGTGCACGGTGGTGAAGGGAGTGCGGCAGTGCACAGCCAACAGCCGGTCTATCTGCGTGGCCACCGGTGACCCCCACTACACCACCTTCGATGGGCGCCGCTTTGACTTCATGGGTACCTGTGTCTACCTGTTGGCTGGGCTCTGCTCCACTGACCCCACCCTCATCCCCTTTGCTGTCACTGTGGAGAACAATCACCGTGGCAGCCACCTGGTCTCCTTCACCAAGGTGGTCACCGTGGAGGTGTACAACATGTCCCTCAGCCTCAGCCAGGAACATCCCCAGAAGGTCAAGGTAGGGATGAAGAAGGTGATAGGGGTGGTTCAGAGTCATTGCATGGTATCTGGGGAGGGTTCAAGATCATGGTATAGTCTTCAGGTGCACTTCAAGGTCATCACATGACACCTCGGTGGAGTTTCAAAGTCCTTTTAAGGTGTTCAGGTGGGTTTCAAGGTAATTGGGTGGCATCTGGGTGGGCTAAAATGTCATCTTGGTGGCCTTCAAAGTCATTGGATGGTGTCTTGTTGGGCTGTAAAGCCCTTGTGTGGCATCTGGTTTTCAATGCGTTAAGGTTTCAAGGCCATTATATGGTTTTCAGGTGGGTTTCAAGGTCATCATGTGGCATCTAGGTGGTCTTCAGGGTCATTCTATGACCCTTGGGTGGGTTTCAGCTTCATTGCATGACCTCATGCCACCCACGACTCTCTTTCCAGGTCAATGGTGTCCTGTTGGACCTTCCCTTCACCCACAACCACCAGATCCAGGTGTCCCTCCGTGGTGTCCACGGCTTCATCACCACTGACGCGGGTGTCACTGTCACTTTTGACTGGTACAGCTATGCCCGTGTCATCATCCCCAACACCTATGCTGGCGCTGTCTGCGGCCTCTGTGGCAACGCCAATGGGGACCCCCACGACGACTTTGTCACCCGTGATGGCCACCATGCTGACAATGAGACCCACCTGGGCGATAGCTGGAAGGTCAGCGATGTCCCTGGGTGCTCACCTGGGTGCAGCAAGGGCTGCCAGGTGTGCAGCGACGCCCAAAAACGTGCCTACCGTGGGGACAAGCACTGTGGGCTGCTGGGGAAGAAACGGGGGCCCTTTGCCGCCTGCCACGACGTCATCGACCCCGCCCCTTATTTGGATGACTGTCTCTTTGACGCCTGCCTGTACGAGGGGCACCAGGACACCGTGTGCCAGGCCATTGGTGCCTATGTTGCTGCTTGCCAGAGCCAGGGCGCTGCTGTGCGGCCATGGCGCACGGCCGCCTTCTGCAGTACGGGGGGACTTGGGGGGCTTGGGAGAGTACAGGGGGGTTTTGGAGGGCAGAGAGAAACACAGAGGTTGGGCAAGGAGTTTTGGGCTGTCCATGGAGGATTTTGGGGTGTCTGGCAGGGGGAAGGGGGGTTGGGGCTGTCTGGGGGGGCTTTGGGGTGTCCATGTCAGGTCTGAGGTTTTTGGGTCAGGGGTTTTTGGGTCTCCATGGGGAGCTTTAGGGTTTCAGTGGGGGTTTTGGGATCTACACAGGGAGTTTTGGGGTGTCCATAGGGGGTTTGGGGTCTGCACGAGGAGGTTTGAAGCTTGGATGGCGGGTCTTGGGGTTCAGACAAGGGAGTTTTAGGGTGTCCATGGGGAGTTTGGGAATTTGGGGTCTGCATGGGGAGTTTTGGGGCATCCATGGGAATTTGGGGTGTCCATGAGGGTTTTGAGGGTTTGCAGGGAGTTTTCTTGTGTCCATGGGGGTTTTGGTGTTTCCAACTCCTCTCCCTTCCTGACAGGCCCCGTGTGCCCCCCAAACCAGCACTATGAGCTCTGTGGCTCCCCCTGCCCCCCCACCTGCCAAGGTGAAGCTGGACCCCAGGACTGCTCTGATGCCTCCACATGCTCCGAAGGTTGTTTCTGCGATCCCGGATTTTTCCGGAGTGGGGATCACTGCGTGCCCCTCCCCCAGTGTGGCTGTGTTTTGGAGGGCCGCTACTACCCTCAGGGAGTGCAGTTTTACCCCGAGCCCCCCTGCACCCAGCGCTGCGTCTGCTCTGAAAATGGGGGGCTGGAGTGTCACCCCGCTCCAGGCTGCTCCAGGGACGAGGAATGCACAGTGCGGGATGGGGTGCTGGGGTGTCACCCCCGCACCTGCAGACAGTGCCAGGTTTTGGGGGCAGGGGCTTACAGCACCTTCGATGGGCACCTGGGGAGTTTTGGGGGATCCTGCACCCTCCCGCTGCTGGAGTTGGAGAGGGGTGAGCCTGAGGAGGAGCTGGAGCCCATCACGGTGGCCTTGGAGCAGGAGGATGTGGAGGTGCAGCGGGTGACGGTGATGGCGCACGGGGTGACTGTGGTGATGCACAGGGGACAGCAGTGGGAGGTGATGGTGAGTGGAGGGCCTGGTTTTGGGGGCAAAAAGGTATTTGGGGGGCAAAAAAGGGGATGGAAATGGGGTTTGGGAGGTGCAGCAGTGAAGAAAGGCCGGGTTTAGGGAGAAAGCTCTGACTTTGGGGTGCATGCCCTGTTTTGCGGGTGCAAGCCATGTTTTGGGGGCAATGCTTTTGGGGGTGAAGGCCTGGTTTGGCAGGTACAAACCCTGCTTTGGGGGGTAAAAAGGGGTTGGGTGAAAAAGAAGGGGGTGAAAATGGGGTTTTGAGGGACGTGGCAGCAGGGGAGGGGTTGTTTGGGTGTGCAAGAGCTGCTTTTGGGGTACACACCCCACTTTTGGTGTGCACTCTGGGGTGTACAGACCCTTTCTGGCATGATAACCCTGGGTTTGGGGTGCAAACCATGATTTTGGGGTTGAAAACGCTCTTTTCGGAGTGTAATCACCCCTTTTTGGGATGTAAACCATGGCTTTGAGGTGCACAGAAGGAAGTGCAAGACCCTGTTTTTGGGGGTGCAAACCCTATTTTGGGGGGTTAACCCCACCTTTGGTGGTCCGACTTCCCTTTTGGGATCCTCACCCCTCTCTCCCCCCAGGTGGATGGCGAGCGCCACTTGCTGCCGCTGTGGCTGCGGGGGGGCGCGGTGGGGGTGGCGCAGGTGGGGTCCCACCGGCTGCTCCAGGTCCAGGGGGGCCCCAAAATCCTCTACGACGGCAAGGCGTATGTGGTGCTGACGCTGCCCCCCCCGTCCCGCCGCCCCCGGGGCCTCTGCGGCAACTTCAACGGGGACCCCAACGACGACGGCCCCGATGGGGGGGCTCTGGGCAGGCCCCCCCCGAACTGCACCCACCTGGTGCCCGCCCCCAGCTGCTCCCCGGCCCAGGCGCGGCGCTGCGCGGTGCTGGCGGACCCCGAAGGACCCTTTGCGGGGTGTCACGGGGTGGTTCCGCCCCGCACGTACCTGGTGACCTGCGAGCACCAGGTGTGCAGGGTGGGGGGCGACCCCTGCCCCGGCTTTCAGGGCTATGCAGCCGCGTGCCAGGCAGCCGGAGGTGCGCTCCGGGAGTGGCGGGAGGCCACGGGTTGCCGTGAGTACATGGAGGGGTTGGGAATTTTGGGGGGTCGGGAATTTGAGGTGACAGGAAGTTTGGAGTTGGGACTTTGGGGTGGTGAAGTTTTGGGAGGATGGGAATTTGGGGGTCAGGATTTTTGTGGGGGCAGGAATTCTGCAGGGAATGGAAATTTTGGTGGGGGTGGGAATGAGCAGGGGCTCATTCCTGCATGGAAAAAGGGGTACATGTCCGTATTGCTAAGCCCCCATCTGGGAAATGCCCCAATGAGACCCCCAAAGGGGACCCCCCGCCCCCAAAAACGGGAAGCCTGTGTCCCCCAGTGGAACCCTGTGCAACCAGTGGGGCCTCCCTGATGCCCCCAAATGGGAGCCCCACAGGACCACCCATCCCAAAGATGGGATGGCACTGATCCCAGAAGACACCTACTGACCCCAGATGACCTCCCATTTAGCCCCACTGCCCCCCTTGGCCCCAGATGAGCCCCCATTGACCCCACTGACCCCCTTTGTTTCTTCCCTCCCTCTCCCAGCCCTCACCTGTCCCCCCAAGAGCCGCTACCAGCTGTGTGCCCGCACCTGTGAGCACACCTGCGCAGGTGTGTCGGCCCCGCCCCCCTGCAGCGAGCGCTGCTTTGAGGGGTGTCAGTGCGCCGAGGGGCTGCTGTTCGACGGGGCCCGCTGCGTCCTCCCGGGGACCTGCGGCTGCCTCCACCAGGGGCGCTACTTCCAGGTGGGTGTGGCCCCAGTGCCTCCCACTACAGCCCAGTTCCAGCCCTAGCTCCTTCCGGGCTCCCCATGCTGATCCCAGGTCCCTTCGGTGTGCCTCCCACAGTTTCCCCAGTCCCTCCCAGGAGGCCGCAGTTCTCCACGAGTCCTTTCCAGTCCCCCCCAGTTCCCTCCAGAGTGCCCCCCAGTGTCTCTAGTCTCTCCCAGTGCATCCCAGTTCCTTGCAGTGTGCCCTCTCCAGTGTTTCCAAGTATTCCCAGTTGCCCCAGTCCCCTCCAGTATGCCTCACAGTCCCTCCTCAGTCCTCAGTCCCTCCAAGTGCACCACAGTTCCTCCCCATCCCTTCCAGTCTCCCTCAGTTGATCCCAGGTCCCTTCAACGTGCTTCCCACAGTGTCCCCAGTTCCTTCCAGTACACCCCAGCATCCCCCCGTGTCACCATTTCTCCCCAGTGTGTCCCACTTCCCCCAAACACATCTCCCAGTGTGTCCCTCTTTACCCCAGCATCTCTCCAGTCCCCTCCAGTCTCCCCCAGTATTCCCTGTATTGTCCACAGTCCCTCCCAGGGAGTTCTAATCCTCCCACACCTTCCCCCATAGTGTTCCCAATCCTTTCCAGTTTGTCCCTGTTCCCCCCACCAGTGCCTCCCAATGCATCCCAGTCTCTTAGTGTGGGGACTTAGTGTCCTTCCCAGTGTCTCCCAGCATGTTCCAGTGTCCCCCTGTGTCTCCACCAGTGTTCTCAGTGTCCCCCAGCATGGGGGACATGGGGATCTGGGGGGGCATGGGGACACCGGGGACATGCTGGTGGTCCCCATGGGCACCCATTGGGGATATGGAGACACATTGGGGTTATGGAGGACATGGACCTCCCTTCCCCCTCCCATGACACTTCACAGCATCATCATCCCCATTTTTTGGCCATTTAGGCCACTTTTCCCCACTTTCCACATTTTATCCATGGAAAACAGATTGCCGAGACCGTCCTGACTCCTGACTGCTCCCAGTCCTGCACCTGCCGGGGGCCCGGGGGCCTCCAGTGCCGCCCCTTCACTTGTCCCTTTGGCCACACCTGCGGCCTCCGTGACGGCACCCGCGCCTGCATCGCACGCCCGGGGCGCTGCGCCCTGTCCCCTGCCACCCGCTTCGTCACCTTTGACGGCGTCACCGGGGCCACCCTGGCCACCGGCATCTACGTGGTGGCCAGCGTGTGCGACCCCCAGGACCCTGCATGGTTCCGGCTGCTGGGGGACGTCAGGGACATTGGGGACCAGCCAGCAGTGGTGGCACTTCACCTCTTCACCCCCCACAGCTTCATCACTGTGCGGAGGGACAGGAAGGTCTGGGTAAGTTGTCACCATGCTGGGTGGCACCCATAAATGTTGTCACCACCGTGTTGTCACCCTAAACATCCTCAAGACCTTCATTTTAATTAAAAAATCAATATTTTTTTCCCGTATTTCACACCAGGTAAGAGGGTTGTCTCATGCCACCAGCACCACAGGATGTTCTTACCTTAATTTTGCCCCAAATCGCTCCTTTCCCTCCCCAGTTTCCTACAAGTAAAGCACCTGTGTGGGTGATGGTCACTAAGAGACACCCATAAATTGATGCACCCCATCGTTTTGACTAAAATTGCTCTTTTTCCCCCCCAGTTTTCTGCTGGGGAAGCACCTACATGGGTTGTCCCTCATCCTGCCGCCACCATGCCTGGACGCATCCCATCATTTTTCCACAAAATCCCTCTTTCCCACCCAGATTCCTCCAGCTACCCTTCACCTCTGTATCACCCCAAATTCCCTTTTCCCCTGTAATTTGGTGTTCTCCAGCTCAACGGGGTCCCCACCCCCCTCCCCGCGGAGCTCCCGGGACCGCTGACCATCACAGAGACACGCACGACCCTCCGGATCAGCCGAATCCCGGGATTTCTGGTGGAACTGGGCGCCGCGGGGGTGACGGTGGAGGTGCCCAGGGAAGCGCGGGCGACGCTCTGTGGCCTCTGCGGCGACTACGACGGTGCCACCAGCAACGACCTGCGAGGGCCCGACGGGAAGGTGACGAGCGACGCGCAGGCACTGGCCAAGGCCTGGCGGGCGCCCGACTTCACCCAGGTGGGTGACACCGGGGGACACCGGGGGGGGGGCTGGGGGGACTTGGGTGTCTTGGGGGTGGCACTAGGGGGAACAGTGTCTAAAAAGGGGGGGGAATGGCCCAAAAAAGAGGGAAAGAGTTCCCCAAGAAGCGTAAAGAAGCCCCAGAGGATGGAAAAGAGACCAAAAAGGGAAAAAAGAGTTCCCCAAAAGGGAGAAAAGAGCCCCAAAAAGATGGAAAAGGAGATCAAAAAGAGGGGAAAGAGCCAAAACTGGGGAAAGGACCCCAAATACAGGAAAAGAGACCAAAAAAAAGGAGGAAAAGCACAGAGAGGGGGAAGCAACCCCAAAAGATGGGAAAAGGGACCCATAAATTAGGAAAGGAACCCAAAAATGGGGGAGAAGAGCACAAAGAAAGGGAAAAAAGACCCCCCAAAGAGCAAAAGAACTGAAACAAGTGGAAAGAGATCAAAAAAGGAGAAAGGAGGGGGAAAAAAAGGTGGAAAGAACCCTCCAAATGAGATTAAAAGCTCAAAGAGATGGGAAAAGACACCACAAATGGGTGAACGACCCAAAAAGGGGGGAAAGGAATGTTAAAATGGGAGCAAGAGCCTAAAAAAAAGGGGGAAAGAGGCCAAAAAAAGAGAGATAGCAGAAACAGGGGAAAGGACCCCCCACGAAGGGGGCAGGGGGTGGGAGAGAAGCACAAATAAAAGGGGGAAAAGAGCCCAAACCAGGGGAAAAGTGAATGAAAAAGGGGTGAAGAGCCCCCAAAGTGGGGAAAGAGACAAAAAACAGAGGAGGAAAGAGTCCAAAAATGGGGAAAACAAGCCAAAAAAGGGGGGAAAGACCCTAAATTGGGGAAAATTGTCCCAAAGTCCCCCTCGATTTTGTCTTTCTTCCCACGCAGTGATGTGGAAAATTGACATTTCACCTGAGTGGCCGCACCCCATCGCTGACGTCATCCTCAAACCGCCTCAGATCCGGAAAACCCGGATTTTTATAACCCCCAAAACTGTGCTTTCCCCCCCAAAAATAAAACCTGTGCGAAAACGCCGTTCGCGGGTGATCTGGGGATACAGTCCTGGGAGTTCTGGGAAAACAGGAGCGTGGGAATGTGCTGGGGGGCAGCTGGGGCCGGGGAGCGCTGTTCCCACCCTGTCTTGCCGCGGGCGGTTCCGTGTCCCCCCCTTCCCCCGCCCCCCCGTCGGTCAATATTTCCCAACGCCTGAGTCCCACGGGGGGGGAAGGGCGGGGGGGCACCCGGATGTTTGGTGCGGGGGAGGGGGCGGGGAGGGGGTTCCCGGACGTCCGAGTCCCCCAGGGGAGGTGGGTGCTACGGCACACCTGGAGGGGACCCCTCACCAGTATCCCCAGTTCCTCCCAGTACGTGCCAGTACCCATCCCCCAGCCCCCTCCAGTGTGCCCCCCAGTATCCCCAGTCTCTCCCAGTGCAACACCCCCCCCCGCACCCCAGTCTCTTCCAGCCTCCCTCAGCTGACCCCAGTATACCCCCATTGTCCCCAGTCCCTCCCAGTGCATTCCAGTCCTCCCCCACTATTCCCCACGGTGTTCCCAAATCCCTCCCAGTTTGTCCCAGTCCCCCCCTCCCAGTGCCTCCTACTACATCCCAGTGTCAGTCAGTGTCCCCCCCAGTGCCCGTTTAAGCCTTGCAGTGTCCCCCAGTACATCCCAGCATCCCCCAGTGCCTCCCAGTCCCTCCCAGTGTCCCCCCAGTGTTCTCCCCAACATTTCCAGTGTCTTCTAGTATGTCCCACTAACCCCCAGTGCCTCCCAATGCATCCTAGGCACACTCAGTGCCCCCCCAGTGTCCCCCCCGCCTTCCCAGTGTCCCCCAGCACATCCCAGCCCCCCCCACAGTGTCCCCCCCCAGTCCATCCCAGTCCATTCCAGTCCCCCCCGGCTGTGGTCTGGGCAGAGACGGAACTGCCTGGGGCCCTGGGAGGTGCCACCTGGGGGTGTCCCATGTCATCCCCCACCCCGCCAGCCTGTCCCCTCCCTGGGGATAAAGTGGCTGCAGTCACAGCACTGGGACAGACTGGGACCATGGGAGTGTGGTGAGTGGGGACACTGGTGGGCATGGGGGACGTGGGGACACTGGGGACATGGGGGCACATGTGGGACATGGGGGACACTGGGGAATATGGGGGACCAGTGAAGGCATGTGGCACATAGGGGAATGTGGGGGACATGGGGATAGGGAGGAGGGATATGGGGGGGGACATAGGGAGGACAAGGGCACATGGGGGGCTCATTGGGGATGTGCAGGACATTGGGGGAGACAGGGAGGGGCATGGGGGGGATATGGGGACATTGGGGACATGGGGAAGATGGAGAGGTCATAGGGGACATGGGGACATGGTTGATGGGGGACCCCCTCACACTTCCCCAGGCCTGGACAGACGAAGGTCCCCCCCATCCTCCTCCTCCTCCTCCTCAGCCACGCAGAGGAATGGGGACCCCTGGGGACACTGGGGACCCCTGTGGGACCCCCGGGTGAGTTTGGAGTCCCAGGCTTATACTGGGGACATGCCAGGCCCATACGCGGAGGTTCTGGAGTGATACTGGGGGTCTCAGGCCCATACTGGGAGGTCCCAGCTCCATACTAGGACATCCCAGTCCCCTACCAGCAGGCCCCATGCCCACACTGGGAGGTTCTGGGGTGACACTGGGGGTCACTGACCCATATGGGAAGTCCCAGGCCTATACTGGAAGGTCTTAACTCCATACTGGGAGGTCCCAGGTGCCACTGAGTGTGTCCCCCAGGTGGGGTCCTGCGTGCCCCTGGGTGTGTGTCCGAGGTCTGTGACAGGTGTGTGTCCCCAGGTGGGGTCCTGTACCCCTTCGGACCAGGAGTGGGGGATGAGGCCACGCACCACGAGGATGACGGGACAAGCCCTGAGATCTTCCTGCAGGAAAACTTCTCCTTCTTTGGGCATGCCCACCGCTCACTCTATGTGGGTCCTGTGACTGGGAGGACAGGGGGGAGGTGGCATTTGGTGGGTGACACGGGTGGAGGGTGACACCAAGGGGAGGGTGGCAAGTTGGATGTGGCCACCAGAATTGGTGTCACCTCTTCCTCCTCCTCCTCCTTGACCATGTCAGTGAATGGGGACCCCATGGGGATCCCTGGGGACACCTGTGGGACCCTCAAGTGGTTTTGGGGTCCCAGACCCATACTGGTAGGTTCTAGGGTGACACTGAGGCTCCCAGGCTCATACTGGGAGGTTCTAGGGTGACAGACTAGAGGTTGAGGGTCATCACAGTTGGGGCCACCATGACAGGAGTCACCATGGTTGGGATTCCCATGACTGAAGACACTGTACCTGGGACCACTGTGGAGGGTCACTATGGTTGGTGCCCCCCAGGTGTGTCCCATGGGTGACCTTTGCCTGTAGGTGAACAACAATGGTGTGGTGTCCTTCGGGACAATGGTCCCAGAGTTCACCCCCCAGCCCTTCCCACTGCCAGGCCACCACCCCTTTGTGGCACCATACTGGGCCGATGTGGACACCCGTCTGGGAGGGGATGTCTTCTACCGGCAGAGCCGGGACCCCCAGCTGCTGGCACGCCTGGCCCAGGACCTGGCACCTGCTGTGCCACCTGGGGACCCGCCCCCACAGCCCACCTGGGCGTTCGTGGCCACCTGGGACCGTGTGGCCTATTTCGGGGCTGCCTCGGACAAGGTAGGACATGGGACAAGGTGGGGGGGGCCTCAAATATCTTGACCTTCAACCGTGACGTCCCTAACTATGGTGGCACCAAAGGTTTGGAGACACAACTGGGGGTCACAGTGACATGGTGACAATGTTCCCCTGCAGGTGAACACCTTCCAGGCTGTGCTGGCCTCTGACGGTGTCACCTGCTTTGTCCTGCTCAACTACGGGGACCTGCAGTGGACAACTGGCATTGCTAACCAGGGGGACCCCCGCACTGGTCTGGGGGGCATCCCTGCACAGGTGGAGACACAGAGAGGGACAGGGGACACTGGGTGTGGGGACATCCCTGTGCAGATGAGGACAGTCCAAGGGATGGGGATAGGAGGGATTCTGGGCTTGAAGGGATAAAGATTTTTGGGGTGGAATTAAGGGAATCTGGGTGGAATTAAAGGGATTTGGGGTGAAATTAGGGGGATTTTAAGTAGGATTTAAGGGAATTTGGGGTAGAATTAAGGGGATTTGTGGTGAAATTGGGAATTTTAGGTGGAATGAAGTGGATTTGGGGTGAAATGAAGCTCATTTTGGGTAAAATTCAATGGGAATTTGGACAGAATTCATCCCCCACCTTCTCGTGTCTCCTGTTCCCCTCCCTTCATGTCCCCCCCTGTTCCCCTGTCTTCCCCCCTGCAGGCTGGGTTCAACAGTGGGGATGATGTCCACTACTACAATGTGCCGGGGTCACGCACGCCCGCAGTGCAGACCCTCAGCCACCGCAGCAACCTGGGGGTCCCAGGGCGCTGGGCTTTCCGTGTCGACCACTTCGAGGCCACTGAGGGACCTCCCGAGACCCCTGGCAGCCTGTCAAAGACCCCTGAGGCCCCCTGGAGTTCCTCAGCACCCCCTAAGACCCCCTCAGTATCCCCCAACTCCCCCAGGACCAGAGAGGAGCAGGTGTATGTCTGTGGGTCATGAGTGGATGACACTTGGGACATTTGGGGTGGGGGGAGGGTTGCCTAACAGCCCTCACCCCACCCCTGCAGAAGGATATGCCCCCACAGAGGCCACATTTTAATGGAAACAGCAATAAACACCCGCTGAGCAACACCCACGTGCAGGTGTGTTTACACAGATGCATGTGGGCAGCAACACAGGTGTCATGTGTGAAATGTGTACCCATTCCTGCCTGTTCCCATGAAGGTGGCGAAATCAGCTGGGGAGGGAAATTGTCAGTGAGGGGTCACAACATCTGTGTTGTACATGGATGTGACAGACACACACCTGGGGCACACATAGGTGTGACATAGGTACACCTGGGTAACATCTGTTGCCAGATGCTCTACACCTGGACAGGAGCTCACACACTCCTACATGGTGTTACACTTGGACAACACCTGAGTTCCACACAGATGTGGATCCACCTGGATAACACCTGCTGCAATACAGCACTACACCTGGACAACTCCTGGGTTGCACAGAGGTGTAGCATCACCTGGACACCACCAGCCCAGCTGAGATGGTGTCCAGGTGATGAAACCAAGGGCAGAGTAAGGGAAAGGGTTTGGGTTACAGTTAGGGGTTAGTGGTTAGGGTTATGATTTGGTTAGGAGTAGGGACTTACAGTTAGGGTAGGTTAGAGTCAGGTTAGGGGTTATGGTTAGGATCAGAGGTTAGGGTTAGGGATGCTTTTATTAAATAGCTATATGCTTTTATGTAATATTGGAGCGGCGTAGTTTTTCATTATTAGTATCTGTAGTTATCCTTTTGGGGGCAGGATGTCATAGAGACTAATGTAGTGCTAGATTTTTTAGTGAGAAATATTTTTCAGTAAAGGGTGCAAGGATTGTGCAGAAGAACTGGTAAAGTCATCCAATATTAAGCCTTATTTTGCTTTACATCAGCACTGTCCTTTCTTACAGATCTTTGGTGAAGACAAAGGGGTCAGGGTTTACTTTCTAAATTAGTTACACTTTCAATGATCTGTTTATTAACTGACACCAAGATCACTTAGGAGCAACTTATGGTTGGTGTGGGGAGGAGCCCAGAAGAGAAGGGGCTGATGGAGATGTCTCAAACACCAAGAGCTATCCAGGGACTGTTGGTGAAGAAGCAAGAACACGATGTGACTGTAGAAGAGGCCATGTGAGGTAGGGCACCACTTTTCTGGCACAAACATCCCTCTTCCAGACCCTGGAGACACAACAAACAAAAGGCAGCATCAGCACAGGAAAGGGCAGGATCTGTTGACCAAAGATTGATGTAGCAGGGGGGAGAAGAGACCACTCAAGACCCCCAAACCCTCCGATCCACTTTCAGAAAGATCTGAAAGAAGGGACTGTGCATGAGCATTAATGTCCAGAGACAGTCACCAGCTATCTGTGTAAAATGGTACCAACACCAAGCCCAAGCAGTGCCTGCAGGACTGTGATTATGCTGTCGCTTTCCTTCCTGCCTGCCTTCTTGTCTCTCTCCCTCCCTTCCTCCTTCCCTGGCAGCTCTGGACAGAGTTCTGTATCTGAAACTTGTAAATGGCCTTGTGGCTCAGGAGGTAGCCAGGGTGACCTTCACCAAGATGTCTGCAGAGGAATCCACATGGATTGGTCTCTTTTATTTTCCATCCCTGTGAGAGGCACCCATGCCCCATGGTGGAACCCTCTGTGCCTGCCTCGGGGGAGATGCAGGTTGTGCCAGGGTGGGGAATGGCTGGAGCCCCTGCCAAGGGGCCGGGAATGGACACTGACCCTTTGCCTGGCTGAGGGCTCGGGGCCCTGTGGCACTGGGCAGGGAGAGCCTGGTCACCCCAGGACTGTGCAGGAGCCAGGAACAGTGAGAAATCCCAGCCTAAACATCAGCACCCTCTGACCTCTGACCCTTGGAGCCTCCCTGCCTCAAAACCCCACCTTTGCCGCCAGGGCAGCTCCCAGGATCTTTAGGGCAGGGAGGAGCCAGAGGTGGGCGTTCAAAGTCCCTCCCTTGGGGCAGCATTCTGTCCCGATCTGGGGGAATTCCCACAGGGTTGGAATCCCTTGGAAGGTACATAAGGAGGGCCGGAAGGGGCTCTTGGGGTTTTTCAGCCTGAGCACAGTGGTTTTAAGCCCCTCTTGGTGCCTGGAGCACTGGCATAGTCCCAGCACAGGCAGGGTAGCCCTGGATGTGCTGTGGAAGCCGGGAGCTGCAGGGCCGATGTCGAGGATGTCAGGAAAATTAATCCACAAACACCAGAGGTTTATGTCCAAAAAGGAGACAGAAGAGTCCTGTTACTTTATTCGAATAAAGGGAGAGGCCATGGGGCATTCCCCTGGGGTCTCTCAAATTGTTAGAGGATGCAGCCTCCTTTTTATCCTAATTTCCCAGTTGCATTTCCCTCTCTCTTTCCCCACTGGCTGAGGTACTTGAGAGGTACAGACTTCCGAATTGCTTAATACAAACCCCCTTTCCAATGTGTACCCCCCGCCTCCATGCTTTTCCTTGTGTCTCTGTTCTTTTTCTTTAAATCCAGGGATTAGCAGAGTCTTGAGTGAGTAATAGTCTGTGTCAATTAGTGGAATTCCTATGGAATTTATGGTTCCTCCCATTGCTTCTTTGTTATAAACAACCCAGGTCCAATATGGAAATGAGTTATTAAAAATTTATTGAGAACTATAAAAAATCATCAAAGCAAAAGGGGACAGCACTGGGAGCGTGGCATGATGCCAGAGGCTCGATCACAAAACGGTGGTCCTGCCTTTTATAGCCCTATGATTGCATCAGCCTTATGCATATTGATTTACAGTTTTGCATAGTCTCGCCCCCTGTCACTCTTTTAGGAGCAGGAGCAGCTCTGTTGCTGTGGTCATCAGGGTCCTCATGGGATGGAATCCCACTCCTTTTATGGTTGCGTCTTTGAAATTCGGCTAGCAACAGCTTGTCCCACTGCAAACTTACAGAACTGACACCACAGCACACAAAATCATACAACCCTTATAAAAACCAACTTTACAACCAGAGTATTTTAACAACATTAAACATTTTAACATGTGGATACAAAAATGCTGTTAGCAAGAAATTTTCCTGCTTCTTCCTAAGCCTGTGAGATACTTTTCTCTCTCACAAAGATATTCGTAGAGTTCTATAAACTTTGAATACGTGCGACTTTATAGAACTATGTTTATAGTACAGTAGGAAAATATTTTGACAATGGATGTTTAGCATTTCTAGCCAATCAACCCAGGGGGTGGCTGATCCTTTGTCCAATTAGACTATGAAGAAAAAAGTCTATAAAAGAGTTTGTAAAATAATTAAATAGATCAATCTTGCTGCACAATTCCTGCCTGCTGGATCTTCTCTCCTCTCCTCCCTATGGCTGCGGGATACAGTAATATTTGGTGACCCCGATGTGATCTGCACGCTGCGACGTGCCCTGCACACTGCGAGCCAAGCTGAATTTCTTTAGAGGTACGCTGTTCCCTTCCCCCCCTCCCTGGTCTGGGATGTCTGAAGGGACTGAAAGAATGGCGAACAGTGGCTTAAAAACCAACGCTGTGCTATCAGTCTGGAAAGCTGTTATCAGTTCAATGAACACCTCTATTCCTGAGAACTCATTTTGTGAGTTGTTAGACTGGGCTGCCCCACACGGCGTCTCCCCGAATGCAGACATCACCCTGGATTTTGGGCTGTGGCAGGAGATAGGCTGTGCTATACAACGCGAGATCCCATCTGGGGACCTGGCAGTGCTAGGGTGGTCGTTGTTTAATTTGCTGATAGACCTTGACTGTAGCAGTAAAGCTGGCTTGCCTGCCTCAGTGAAGGAGTGTGAAGGAGAGAGATCCAGAAAAACCCCCCTGGCTCCTTGGGTGGAGCATGCCCCGGAGCCTGAACCAGCTCACCCTGCACTGCCAGAGGACCCCACGCCACCCAAGGGCACCACACCAGCAGAGCAACTGGCGAGGGTGTGTGGGCAGTGGGGGGGTGCACAGCCCACCCTGCAGCGGCGGCCACCACTTTTTTGGGGCCATGGTCTAGTGGGCTGGCATCTTGGATGCCCATGGCAGCTCCTAGCCCGGCTGTGCACGTGCCTGCCGCACTGAGAATGCCCAGATGTGGATCGTCACCCTCCGCAGTGACAGACAGTGCTGTGGAAAAGCACAACCAAGCAATCGACCTTCTAATACAGCATCTGCCTTTGCTGACAGAGCTGCTGAACGTATCATGGTGGCTGGAGGAGCTGCTCAGCTTGCCAAAGCAGCAGTTTCAGCAGCCAGAGGTGCCCCTCCATGTGGGGCGCACCACACCTGTGCCTTCCGCACCACCCACGCCCCCCGCAAGAGATACGGCAAACACGGAAGTGGCGCAACCAGCAGCTCCCAACCCAGAACCTGCGGAGGTGGTGGTGGTCCCAGCATTATCCACTGGCACAGCGCCAGCGCTCCAGCTGCCAACAGAGCCGAGATCAGTGACAGAAGCGGCGGACGCGGCGGCCGTGCCCCAGCCAGCGGTGGCGCCGGGCACTGCTGGAGTGCAGGAGACAGCCGCAGCTCCGGGCGCGGCTGCAGCACTGGAGATGGCCACAGCAGTTCCAGCACCACTTCGGTTGGAACTGGCTGAGGTCGCGTCTCAGAAAGAGGCTGCAGTTCAAACTACAGTGCAGCCGACTGCAGCCTGTGCTGTCAGTTTCTCTTCTGGTCAGTCCATTCTTCCCCGCCCACCTTTGTTCGTTCACGGCTCCTCAAAGTTGCCTTTACCCGACAATTAATCGTCAGGCAGTGAGGCAGAGGAGGCTTTGTCCCCAGGTCATAAAGCGGCTGTAGCCAGGAGGCAAAAGAAAAGGCTGCTCCAGTCTTGCCCCTGGACCTTCCCGGACTGCACAGCAACAGTGCGTCCGAGACACTGCAACTGTTTCTGGGAGTCAGTTAAGATGCAGGCTCTGGAGGAGGGCGATTGGGATTTATTGGAAACACTGGGGATGCCAAGCAGAGTTGAGGATCCTGAGAGTAATCGAGAAGCTGTTACATTCCATCCACAGGCTGTGCCAGAAGTTCAGGATGGTAGTGACACCCTGAAAGGGGAGATCCAAGCTTTCCCAGTGTATAAGGCTCTCCCAAATTCAGGCAAGTGTGATAAGCATGAGGTAATTGCCTGGAAGGTTGCACAGGATCTACAATCCAAGGTGGCACAACATGGGCTAGGTTCTGCTGAGGTTATGCAGATAATAAGGGTGATAAATACAGATTTGCTCTCTCCATTTGATATCAGACACTCAGGTCAAATCCTATTTCAACCTGTACAATTTACAGTTTTTGAGAATACCCGGAGAAAGCTGGCCTACAAGGCTGCATTAGGGAATATGCAGCTCCCTGCTGCCAGTCCTAGATGGACAGCAGGAATGGATGCTTTGATGGGGACTGGTCCCTTCTCTGATCCCAGTCTACAGGGTAACTTGTCCTCTAGCGTCCTGCAGCAAGCTCAACAGGTCAGCATGGCTGCCCTGTTGAAAACCATAGAGATATCTGCGCCCAGAAAGCGATATACTGAAATAGTTCAAGGGAAATCAGAGTCATTCCTCGCTTTTGTAGAGAAAGTCGCTGCTTCTCACGAGAAGCAGGTTGAGGATGATGGGTTAAGACAGTTGTTGTTAAGGCAGTTAGTGAGAGCGCAAATGAAGAGTGCAGAAAAATCATAGATGCCTTACCAGGGGATCCTGAGGTAACAGACATGGTCGAAGCCTGCGCTAAGGTGGGATCTGGGAACCAAAAAAAGTCTGCTTTGGCTGCATTCCTGCAGCCTGTTCACGCATCTTCTGATTGTGAACCAAAGCAACCTAAACACACGAAAAAACAGAAACGGCCTAAGCTGAGCCAAAAAGAGAACACACTGATCCCCCAGTGCAAGAGGTGTGGCAGGCCAGGGCATTGCTCAGACTATTGTAGATCCCTGACTCATGCCAATGGTCGGCCTTTGTCGGGAAACTTCCACCAGGGTGCAAGAGGGGGAATTGCTCTCCGATGCAGTCGCTCCCCCAGAGAGCGGCACAGGTACAGGCACAGGCCTACCCAGCCACCCTAGAGACAGCACCCACGGATCAGACGGGTTTGACGTCCACACCGCAGCCACAGTCGTCTTAGACTCTAGCGGTATTTATAAGGTTCTCTTGGATGCATATGGACCCTTAGCCCAGGGATCCAGTGCAATGCTGGTGGGAAAACCTGATGTTGCCCATCAAGGAATCTTAGTGCACTCAGGAGTTATTGATGCTGACTTTAAAGGTCAGATTTGCGCTATGGTCTCCATGCAAAAACCCCGTCACTATTCCTGAAAAGACCTGCCTTGCTAAATGAGTGCCTTTTAAGTCTTGTGTCCCCAGGATAGAACAACAAACTCACAAAGATAATGGCAGTGGATCTACGGGACTTCCGCAGGCCTTCTGGACTGCAGACATCTCTGACCAAAGGCCACAGATGACATGTACCCTGATCCTGCCGAACGCCCGTCCACCCCGGATTCAGCTTCGAGGTTTGATTGATACGGGTGCTGATGTAACTATCATCTCCTTCTCTGCGTGGCCTCCCTCATGGCCTTTAGCCCCGGTGGGATCAGCCATCGCAGGATTAGGAGGAACCACACAGAGCTATTGAAGCGAATGGCCTGTGATGGTGAAGGACTCAGAGAGGCACACAGCTACAATTAGGCCTTATGTTGCTACCACTTCCCTTAACCTTTGGGGACGGGATGTGTTGGCAGCTTGGGGCGTACGGATTGGGACAAATTTTTAGCAGGGGTCACTGTGTGTAAGGGTGCACAGTGTCCTATGCTGCCTTTGCGGTGGTTGACTAACACACCAGTCTTTGAGCCGCAGTGGCCCCTACCAAAAGAGAAGTTAGACGCCCTTCATCAGCTGGTTCAGGAACAGTCACAACAGGGGCACCTTGAGCCTTCTATTAGCCCCTGGAACACTCCTGTTTTTGTAATTCAGAAGATATCAGGGAAATAGAGACTGTTGCAGTATCTCCAAAAAGTTAATGCAGTAATGGAAGGTATGGGGGCATTGCAGCCTGGCATGCCCTCTCCCACCATGATTCCTACGGGGTGGGACATCCTGATCATAGATTTGAAGGATTGTTTTTTCACAATTCCTTTGCATCCTGATGACAAACCAAAATTTGCCTTTACTGTGCCTGCCATTAACAATGCTGAACCTGCTAAGAGATACCAATGGAAGGTCCTCCCTCAAGGGATGAGGAACAGCCCAATTATCTGTCAGTGGTATGTCGCCCAAGCTTTAGCCGGAGTTCACAAGCAGTTTCCTGATGCACGCTGCTACCATTACATGGCTGATATCCTGGTGGCAGCGTCCACTTGGGACGAGCTGCTGAGAATACAGCCTCAGCTGCTCGCTGCTCTGCATGCCTATGGATTAGAGGTAGCTCCGGAGAAAGTTCAACAGCACCCTCCTTGGAAATATTTAGGATTGAAAATTTTGGACCAAATTATCCAACGCCAAGAGGTGCAATTCCCGGATTCGATTAAAACCTTGGATGATGCTCAGAAGCTGTTGGGTGTCATCAATTGGTTACGACCTTATCTAGGTCTAACCCCAGAGCAACTTTCCCCGCTTTTTAATACATTAAAAGGGGACCCCAATCTGAATTCACCTCGTGAGTTGACTCCAGAAGCGCGATGAGTGCTGCAGGAGGTCCAACGGGCTGTTTCCGCTCGTCAGGTTTATCGAGTGGATCCCTCCATTGCTATCACTGTTTTCATTACTATTCCAGACCTCCATCCTACAAGTATCATTGGCCAGTGGAATGCACAATGGCCTGATCCTTTGCATATCCTAGAATGGGTCTTTTTGCCTCACCAGCCAAAAAAGACTGTGACCACAGTGTTTGAATTGGTCGCTTCTCTGATAATCAAATGCCGTCAACGGTGTTTGCAACTGATGGCTGCAGATCCTGCAGTAATTGTCATTCCAATCTCAAAGGAATACCTTGAGTGGAGCCTTATCCATAGTGCTCCTTTGCAAAGTGTGCTGCAAAACTTTTCAGGGCAGATCACTTACCATCTGCCCAGCCATAAATTACTGCAGTAGGCAAAATCAACCATACTTTCCTTGTGGCCAAGGAAGAGTCGAGTGCCAGTGCAAGGACCCACCGTCTTTACGGATGGTTCAGGGAAAACTGGGAAAGCCATTGTTACCTGGAAGGAGGGATCGGAATGGCACGTGCTGAAGGAACACGAGTCAGGCTCTGATCAGTTAGTTGAATTAAGGGCTGTTACCATGGCTTTTCAACAATTCTCACAGGAACCTTTGAATTTGGTTACTGACTGTGCTTATGTAGCAGATATAACCCAACGCTTAGATTGTTCACTTCTGAAAGAGGTGAACAATGCGGCTCTGTTTTCGCTGTTGCAAACCTTGTGGTCTTCAATTCAGGCTCGAGTGCATCCGTATTACATTCTGCACATTCAAAGCTACACCAATTTACCAGGGTTTCTAACAGAAGGCAATGCCAGGGCTGACATGCTGGCCAACCCTGTGTGGGTAGGGCCTCAGCCTGACAAAATTGCACAAGCCAAGGCATCGCATGGTTTCTTCCATCAAAATGCACATACCCTACAGAAGCAGTTTCATTTAACGCCAACCGAAGCACACGATATTGTCAGCGCTTGTGCTGACTGTCACGGACTCGCTGCGCCTTTGCCAGCAGGGCTAAACCCCAGAGGGCTAAAAGCCTTGCAGATTTGGCAAATGGATGTGACTCACATCCCTGAATTTGGTCGGCTAAAATATGTGCACGTGTCTATTGACCCTTTCTCCTCAGCTATTTGGGCTTCTGCTCACACTGGAAAGAAGGGCCATGATGCCATTGCCCATTGGAAATTGGCTTTCTCAGTCCTGGGCGTGCCAGCTTCTGTGAAAACCGATAATGGTCCTGCCTACGCCTCAGAGAAGACGCGGCAGTTCTTACACCTATGGGGTGTAGACCATACCTTCGGTATCCCACATTCTCCTACTGGCCAAGCCATTGTCGAACGCGCTCATGGTACCTTGAAGCGTGTCTTGGAAAAACAAAAAGGGGGAATGCATGGAGAAACCCCACAGAGCCGACTAGAAAAGTTTTGTGTACAATTAATCACCTTACGGTACCACAAAATTCAAATAATCCTGTTATTCTGAATCACTTTCTCTCATTGCAATCTGCAGGCGAGAGACAACTGCCCCAGGCAAAAGTCCGGGTACGGAATTTACTCACTAACCAGTGGGAAGGCCCTCATGAGCTTATCGTTCGGGGTCGTGGGTATGCTTGCGTTTCCACAGATACTGGGGTACGGTGGCTACCTTCAAAATGCGTTCGCCCTGACCTACGGCACCAGAGGCAGAACAGGCAACCTCCAAATGATGACCAGAACGCCAACCATCCAAATAACGACTAGAATGTAGATCATCAGCCTAATGACTCTTCTGATGATGACCAAGATGTCAACCATCAGGCAGATGGTCCTTCTACAAGCAAAGACTGGGATGGTCCTTCCACAAGCAGAGACTGAACCTTAAATTTCTTGTTATGGAGTCAGATAGTTAAAGCCTTAAGGACATATTTAGAGTTAATAACTGATGTAAATTTCTATTTAGGATTAATAATAGAGTTGTTATCTTATCAAACAAAAAGGGGGAATTGTAGATACAAAAATGCTGCTAGCAAGGATTTTCTTGCTATTTTCTAAGTCCGTGAGAGACTTTTCTCTCTCACAGGAGATAGTAGCAGAGTTATGTAAACAACCAAGCCACCTGCAACCTTGAAAAGTCTTGTTTATGGTATAGTAGAAAAATATTTTGACAATGGATGTTTTAGGATTTTAGCCAATCACCCCCAAGGGGTGGCTGATCCTTCGTCCAATTAGACTATGAAGAAAAAAGTCTATAAAAGAGTTTGTAAAATAATTAAATAGATCCATCTTGCTGCACAATTCCTGCCTGCTGGATTTTCTCTCTTCCTCCCTATGGCTGCGGGACACGGTGATATACCTTAGGGCATTTTAATACCACTTGATTTAATTTTTTTCTTCTGGAGTCTTCTTGGCTTTTGCTATTATTTGCAGTGACATCCTTTTCTGTCCTTTTGTAGTCATTTCTGGATCAGGTAGGCATGGCTGCTAGCGGCATCCCCTTGACCACCTGCTGAAAGAGCTGCACCCAGCATGGTGTCACGCATGGTCAAAAGATTAGAGTTGCTATAGCATAGAAGAGGAGAAATCGTATTTGTTTAGCCCATAGCTGGCCAGTTAACCATGAAAACATGTCCCATTACCATCCTTTCAACATTTGGACAGGTCCATGATCTGACTTTATTTCCTTTATTATTTGTTTGACCACTTTTCTGCTGTCATCTGCTTGCAAACAGCAGCTCGAGTCATTTAATTTCCCACAAACTCCTCCTTCTTCTGCTAACAGATAATCTAATACCATCCAATGTTGAAATACCGCTTTCCTCATTTGAGTGGGTTGGTCAGCAGAAGGTCAAGAGCTGTGGCTGGCTGGTTGGTAATTATTTCTGAGACAGCTTGTAACCTAATTATCCCATTCAAATGATAAATGGGTTCCCAGGCATCTGGGATTAATTCCTTAGGTTTCCAAGTGGCTGGTCCATTGTGTTGCGTAACTCATTCTGGTGGCCATTCATCTTTTCCCCGTTTTGGGGTGCTCCCTGCAGCCAGGGCTGCATCAGCTGACTGCTTTTCTCTAATTAAATCATCACAGATTTTGATTCCTAAGCGATTTCCCTGAACTTGTAGTAGCAAAAAGAACAATGGTCTAAGATATACACCATATCCCTGACCAGTTTGGAGGTAACCTGAGCTAAGCATGTTGGCCACAAATCCAATAATGTCCTTTCAAAGCCCGTGTTCCATTAGCAAAGGGGCCTTCCTACCCTTGGTCATCAATTGGCGGGTCAAAATACAGCAGGATTCCTGGGCCTAATGGTCCTCCAACAATAGTTGCCCCACCATAAGGGTCACAGTATTTGCATTTCCAAGCTCCCACACAGGGTTCCCATCTACATTTACGTCTGCAAGCTGCTTGGTTGGATTTGGAGCAGAACTCACTAAAAGGCTTTGAGTTCCAATCCGGTGTTGCCATTTCCACTGATAATCACGAACAACATGTCTTCTACTTGTGGAATTTTCGTGGGGACAGCTTAAAAATAGGTGGTCAAAAAAAAAACCCCTTGTCCCACTCCATTGCTTTATAGGCTTCCAAATAATTTTGATAAGTGTGGTAAGAGCACCTTACCCAGCTGCCACTAGTGAGCTGAACAGGTATTTGATTGCATTTGCCTTGATATTTGGGACAATTGTAAGGAGGACAGCTGGGGGTCCAAACCCAATTGTTTAAACCCAGAGGGAAAGTCAATTGACAAACGCCTTTTCCTACATAGACACGCCCTGTCCTGTTTAGGCAATAAGTGCCTGTTGGAGAAGAATGAAGTGGCCATGGACTTCCTTCTTTGGCCCCAAATCCCATCCCATTGTGGCCCTCACATTGACCCACCACTTAGGTTCAGCTGGGCTAGCCAACCATGGCCACTCTTCAGATCCTCCTGGCCCTCCACAGAGCCAGCAATTGCTAAGGTTAAAAACTTTTGCTACTTCTTCTCCTAAGGCTGCAAATTGATTCTCCCACTCCTGGCCTAAACCTAGCTGACCATATAAAAGTAGAACTAGTAAGGAAAATATTTTAATAGTGTGATCTAATTAGCTAGTCTAATTTTCCCGTTGTCTTCTGCACCACCTGTGGCAATTGAAGACACAGAAACCACTGAACATAAAATAATCCAGCAAGTATTAGCCCCTCAGTGAGTGGAGATTCTAGAGGAGGGATGCCCATACAGACTATTTCAGCAGATGGTCTGTGGGTAGGCATGCAGGGCTTCCATGGATGTCGAAGCACCGGCTACTGCTCCGGCCCACTCCTGCAGAGCTTCCCAGCCTTCTCCTCCAGCTGAGATGTGCAGATCTCTGAGGCTTCAGAGACCTTGACCCGAGAGTGACGGGTCCACCTGTGTTCAGCTGTCTTGATGGCTGTTTCTGTCGTCAGTGACACTTGGAATGGGCCACGGCATTTCACTGCCACTGGTGCTTCTTTCTACTCCTTAACAAGGACTCAATCTCCTGGTTGGATGTTACAAGCAGCAAAGTCCAAAGGTGGGGCTTGTGCCAGCTGAGCTTCCTGTTGAAGGGGTTTCACAAGAAGCAGTATCCTGGCCACAGATGGTTTTAAGTGTGCATCACTTGCCTCTACCCCCCCACCAGGTTGAGACTTACAGGTAATTCATAACAACGACTGAAAGGGAGATAACTGAATCTTTCTTCTGGGTCGCGCCCTCATTCTTACCAAAGCCAATGTCCAAAGCCCTACCCATGGCATCTTGGTTTCTATTAGCAGCTTCAAAAGGTGTTTATTTCTCTATTCATTTTTTTCTACCCGAGCCGAGCTCTGGGGGTGTCCGGGGCTATGGAGTTTCCATTGTATTCCTAAAAAACAGCAACATACATCTTGAGGAAGGCTTCTGCCAATCCTCAGGAAGTGCAAGGACTCCCTTCACGGAGTTGTTTTAATATTGGTAGGGCCAAAGCTTCTGGTATCTCTTGTTTGCCATCCCTTGTAAACCAATTATTGCCTTTTTTCTCTGCCACACGACTTTTAACTGTATCTCAAACTCCTCTGGTAGAAAAGACAGCTTCCCGGGCAGTGATGGGGTCACTGGGAGCAAAGGGGGCATCTTGGAGAGTTCTGGCAGAAGTGTTGCTTTCTGAGTTTCTTCATCCACCAGAAAGGAGACAGAGGAGTCCTGGAACATTCTTCAACTACAGGGAGAGGCCATGGGGCTTTTGCCATGGAGTCTCTCAACTGATTGCGGGACGCAGCCCCCTTTTTATGCTAAGTTCCTGGCAACAGCACCCTCTGAGGTACTCAGGAATTACAGACTGCCGGAACTGCCTACTCTATGCTCCCCTCTAATAGGCACCCCCCTCTTGGTATGGATAAGGAAGAAAACGCAACTCTTCCTAATGCTATTAAGTCTTTGTTGCCTTGCTCTAGGTTCAGGAATTTCATACAGCCTTGATTAATCAACAGTCTCTGTTGATAAGTAACAGTTTCTAGAACTAATACTTTCTTCTGTTACTTCCCTCCCTGTAAATTCCTAGCCTTGTCTAAGGACGGATTCACACGGTCTCTTTGTAAAGACACATCTATGTTACTCCTTTCACTCCCACACCTTCTTGGAGGTGGGACGGCTCCCCCCGGCACAGCACCTGGCACAAAACCCCCGTATGCGCACACGCACACCTGCACTTACCCTGCACTCCGCTGCACACACACGCACCCCTCCCACACACTAACACCCCCCTCCACATCCCCACCATGCTACTTGCAGTGGCCTCGCCCCTGCCATCCCAGCCGGCTGGCAGCGCCCACTCCTCACATGCTTCCCCATGCCTTGCATTTCCTTGCTGCCCCCTCTGTAGCCTTCCGTCAACCTGCCTTTTCTCCCCTGCCTTGCATTGACTTGCTCACCCATCCCCCACCTGACTTCCTTTCACATTCGTCTAGGTCTGGCCTCACCTTTCCTTTTCCTTCTAGGACCCTCATTGCCTTGCCTCGCCTCGCCTCGCCTCGCAAAGCCACCACTTGCCTTGCCCTGCCCTTGAAGCCCTCCCTTGCCTTGCATGACCTTGCTCACCCCTCCCCCACCTGGAATCCCAGACCCCTTTTCAATGACATTTCATGGCCTTGCCCTGCCCTTTCTGCTCCTCCTAGGAATCTCAAAGCTCTCAAGCATCTCCGGTGTTTCAGGATCACAGGAGAGGAAGACCAGGGGAGGACGCATGTTGCCACGCTCATCTCTATGGGCAGCCTTTGTCTGGGAGCAATCCTTGCATGTCTTGAATCTTGGAAGGGCAATTCACATTTTGCCCTTGAGCTCGGGGAGCAGAATGAGAGTTCTTTTGCATACAAAGGAAAGCAGGTAGCTCAAGTCTTTTAGGTGCAGAGGAGAGATGACCCACGCGGGATCAAGGCCACGCAGAGCACTTGGTCCTGGCCACTTTTGTGTACCAGCAGTCCTTGAATGTACTTCTCACCTGCCTTGCCTTGCCTTGCCTTGCCTTGGCAACACAAAAGTTGCCTTGCCTTGCCCTGCTAGCCCTCTGTAGCTCTCTGTAGCCTTGCATTCCTTTGCACGGCCATGCCCTGCCCTTGACCTGCCTACTGCTTTCCTCCAGGGCCTTGGCTTGCCGAGCCCTTCCTGTTTCTGCCTGGCCTTCCCATCAGTGGACTTTCCTTCCTACGGCCAGCCTTGCCTCTAACTTCTGGGCCTTCTCTTGCCTACCACTGCATTTGCTTTCCCCTCACTGCTCTGGCCTTGCCTACCTCTCCCTTGACTTGCCCACAATTGCCTGCACTTGGTTTGCAGCGCCTTGCCTGCATGGAAGGCAAGAGTGGTAGGCAGGGCAAAGCAAAGCCAGCAAGTTGTAGGTAGTGCAAGGCAAGGCAGACGTAGGCAAAGGAAGCAGAGCAAGGGTAGCTTAAGAAGAACTAGACAAGGTACTGAAGGCAAGGCAAGGCCAAGAGACTCGGAGTGCCTTTCCTTGGGGAGGCAAGGACATAGTGCCAGTGTTGCTGGAGCAGATGTTAAGGTAGCATGGGGAGGAATAGTCCAGCAAGACATTTCTCTTCTGGCCCCTGGGCGTGTAGGGGCAATTGTTGGATCTATTCAATACTGGAGGTGGATCAGTGGCTGGATGTGTTGTATTTTGGAGGAGGGGATGCCGTTTCTTTGGAGATGGGCTTGTAGTTGCTCTCTTTGGCAAGGAAAGCAGGTTGGATGTGCACATCAGGTGCTCTTAGGGATTTTAAAGGCTTTTCCCAACAGGAAGTTCTCTGGGTTAGAGCTGTTGAGCTGTCAGTGGGAATGCAAAGGCCAAGCTCGGGAGCCTTTTGTCCTGGTGCCTTTAGTGTGGGAGCAGTCCCTGGTGCCGTTGTCTTTGGATCCTGACTCTGGGACAGGGAAGGCTTAGGATGGTACCTAGAGCTGAGAAGGAAAGTGCTGAGAACCAGAGTGTGTGCTGCTAGTTTGAGGGGTGCAGTTGAATTTGTAGGCAGCAAGAGCTTCCTCAGCTGGCACTGTTTTGAGCTCTGTTTTTTGCCAGATGGTTTCAAGTTGGTGGGCGGAATCTGCAAGAGGGAAATATTTGTTTGGGCCAAAGAGGTTTGTCTGGCTCTTGGAGTGTGGTGTAAAGAAGAGTCTGCTCTTGGAAGGGGAAGATGAGGGAAATCTTTTTTGTCCTGACACCGTTGATTTGAGTGCAGGGACGTTTGCAACTTGCCTCTGCCCTTGGGGTGGTTTCGAGCAGCGCCAGGTGCTTGGCCTTCTTTTGCAAGTCCTCAGCACCATCGTGTGGTTGTTTTGATGAGCGCTGACAGTGCCGGGGAAAAAGCCAAGCGCTTCGCTGGCGCGGCCCCAGTCGTGTGCGAGCAGTTGGTGGAAGAGCTCTGCTGTGCATCCTGCCTCTTGGAGACACAAAAGAATGTGATCCTGCGCGTCGCGGGGAAGCAAGAGGAATCTTTTCATTGTTGGCTGTGCAGTTTCTAAGCGGCAAAAGTAAAGGCAGTTCCAGCACGGCCTCTTTCTTTCAGAACCTTTTCTGTGCCATCATGAACATGCTCGGCATGGAACTCGCACCCACTGAACTGCATCAAAGGCCCTGGAGATACGCACTTTCCTTCAAGCTCTAGGTACCATCCTACCCTCCACCTCTCGCGGATCCCAAAGCCCTTCCGAACATCCAGCAGCTGCACGCAGAGAACAAGTGCTAGAACAAGGCGTTGGCCTTCATAGTCCCTCTAAAGTCTGTAAACTAAGCGAAACATTCCAGTGACCAGCACTTTCCTTCGCAACTATATATAGAGCGTCATCACATTCTCTCAAAGTGGCTAAGTCCACCCTTGCAGCGCAGCGTTTCCAGCCACAGTTGGGACTGAGAGATGGGCCAGGTGAGAAAGCATTTGTTGACTATCCCTCGTCTCTGGAACACTTGATACTCGCAGCGCAATCACGTCCACACTCCTTCAGTGTGGCCATCACAGAGATGGGAGAGTCAGGAGGGAAGACATTCCAAAAGTACCGTGTGGTGACAGCAGCATTAAAACTGTGCACAGCAGTCTGCAGCACTGTAGACTGCGGCTTCTCTGACAGACGTGTCATCCCATTGTTGGCTCTCGCAGCTCGGTTGCTAGCTGCTCTCCTGAAGAAAAGAACTAGAAGAAAAAGCCAATGCTGGGCTGCACCTTCCCCTTGCCTCACGTAAAGCCACCTAAACACCCCGTTGCACTCTCTACTTCCCCTCTCCTTGGCATCGACCACTGTAATCTCAGCATCTCGGAGCCGAAAGGTAAGCGCCAGTGTGTCCAGGGATGGTTGGAAGAGGGATAAGTAGTAGCCCAAGTAGCTGTCGTTGAACTTCCTCCTTCTCAATGCTAACGTGAATTCGGCAGGCAGGCGAGTGCCAGCCACGCTCCTTTCTCAGTTTGTACATGGCAGACCCGAGCCCGGTGCTCGGCGCCTTCGTTCGGCCTCTTTAGTACCCATGTGGCGCTTTCATTCTGCCAGAGTCGAAGCGTCGTCTACTTGTCGCCCAGAGAGCACGGTGCCGGCAGCGAAATGCTCCAGCCGACTGCTTCTGCCGACACACGACTGGGCTATGCACTTTCCCTCTCAGCGACATACAGCAGCACAATCGGTCTTTCTTGTCATCCAAATGTATACAGAAAGATTCTCAGCTACGTCTGGCACAGAGAAAAGTTTTAGGTCAACAAGCTCACCCAGAGCTTACCCTTGACGCGTGGAAACCTGTGTTTGCACCACATTCCAGTGGCAGCCCTCTTTCCTTTACAGCCTACACAGCGCCGTCAGATCGCGGTGCTCTCTGCACTTTGCTTCGCAGTTCCAAGTACCACCGTGAACCTTACAGCCTTGCAAGGGAGCGAAGATGCGGATAGTCGTCTCGCAAAGAAGAACGTGCCAGGACAAAAAGATGTTCTTCCTTTCTCCTCCTCGTTGCTCGAATTGTGGTGCTGTGTTGAAAGTCTTGGCCAGCAAAAAGCTACACCAGCAAGTGCTTCCCTCCTGATGCATTTCGCTGAGCGAGTGCTATACGGACAGTTTAGACTCTGTGAAACAGCAAGAAAACGCTTGTACGTCGAGCTGAGGAAAATCCGTGCACAGCACACTGTGGCTGCGTGCAGTGTTCACGCTGACGAGCGGCAAAGCTCAAAGCCATCGCTGGGCTTCACTTCTGTCCAGACCACAGAGGGCGAAGAACGAAGCAGCTGAGCACCGGGTTCACGTACTCAGTGGACTGAATTTCAAATGTCCAGCCAAGAGCTGCTTCACAAGCAGATTCAGCTGAGAATGCTCTGGCTGCTTCACAAAGGAAGGCGCTGTGTTGCACTCCTGGACACTACCTGGCCAGAAGCAGGTTCTTACACCTTCAATGCTGCAGAGTCCATGCAGCTGGAGCACAGCCAGAAGGACGCGTCCAGCTAGAAGGCGTTCTTCAAGTACCCCCCTCTTCCAAGCAGCCTTGAAACTGAGCACAACACACTGTGGCTCGGGAGCTTCCTTCTCAGATAGACGTGCCGTCACATTATGCACTCTCGCAGCTCCGTTGTCCACTTGCAGCAGCTGCTCCCAAAGAAAAAGGCTCCAGAAGTAAAAGCCACTGCTGGGCTGCACTTTCCCCTTGCCTCACGTAAAGCCCCAGAAACTGTCCGCTGCACTCTGTATTTCCATTCTCCGCCACATCTACCACTGTAATCTCTGCATCTCCAAGCATAGACCTCGGCACAATTCTTTCCAGGGAAAGCTGGAAGAGAACTAGGTAGCAGCACAAGTAGCTGCAAGTTGAACTTTCTGTTTTCAACTGCTAACGTGAATCTGCAAACAAGCGAGTGACAGCCAGGCTTCCTCTTGCAGCCTGTGCGATGCACGCACCAGCTCGGTGCTCTGCCCCTTCATTCTTATGCTCTTCGTACCATGTCGCGCTTTCATTCTGCCGGAGTCGAACCGTCGTGTACTTCTCACACGGAGAGCACAGTGTCGGCAGAGATACGCTCCAGACTGCTGCACGCTTGGGCTATGCACTTTCCCTCTCAGCGCTGGGTAGCATAACATTCTGTCTGCGTTGTGGTCTTAATCCTAAGGGAAAGATTCTCAGCTTGTCTCGCCTCGCACAGAGAGCTGTGCCAGGACAATACATTTGTTTTATTACCCCTTCTCGCAATAAGACTGTGGTGCTGCATTGGAACTGTTGGCCAGTGAAAGGCTAATCCAGCAAGTGCTTCTCTCCTGACACATTTCTCTGAGTGAGAGCTTGCGCGGACAGTTGGGCTCTGCGAAGCAGAAAGGCTGTGCTTGCACGTAGCACTGTGGAAAATCCGTGCATAGAGCGCTGTGGATGCGTGCAGTACACACACTGAAGAGAGCCAAAGCTGAATGCTTCAGTTCTGTCCAGCGCCGGTAAGGGAGAAGAACGCAGCCCCAGGGATTTGGGCTGGTGTGCGCAATGGCTATGAGCTGTGCCGCTCTTCTGCGTGTATACTGCACGCATCCACAGTGTGCAGTGCACGGATTTTCCTCAGCTCTCGCTCAGCAAAATGCATCAGGAGGGAAGCACTTGCTGGATTAGCCTTTCGCTAGCCAAGACTTTCAACACAGCACCACAATTTGGGCAACGAGAAGGAGAAAGGAAGAACGTCTTTTCGTCCTGGCACGTTCTTCTTTGCGAGACGACTATCCACGTCTTTGCACCCTGCAAGGCTGTAATGTGCGCGGTGGTACTTGGAACTGAGCAGCAAAGTGCAGAGAGCACCGCGATCTGACGGCGCTGTGTAGGCTGTAAAGGAAAGAGGGCTGCCACTGGAATGTGGTGCAAACACAGGTTTCCACGCGTCAAGGGTAAGCTCTGGGTGAGCTTGTTGACCTAAAACTTTTCTCTGTGCCAGACGTAGCTGAAAGTCTTTCCCTTTACATTTGTATGACAAGAAAGACTGAATGTGCTGCTGTATGTCACTGCGAGGGAAAGTGCATAGCCCAGGTGTGTTTCGGCAGAATCAGCAGCCTGGAGCGTTTCACTGCCGACACCGTGCTCTCCGTGTGAGAAGTACACGACGGTTCGACTCGGGCAGAATGAAAGCGCGACGTGGTATGAAGAGCATAAGAATAAAGGGACAGAGCACCAAGCTGGTGTGTGCATCGCACAGGCTGCAAGAGGAAGCCTGGCTGTCACTCGCTTGTTTGCAGATTCACGTTAGCAGTTGAAAACAGAAAGTTCAACTTGCAGCTACTTGTGCTGCTACCTAGTTCTCTTCCAGCTTTCCCTGGAAAGAATTGTGCCGAGGTCTATGCTTGGAGATGCAGAGATTACAGTGGTAGATGTGGCGGAGAATGGAAATACAGAGTGCAGCGGACAGTTTCTGTTGCTTTACGTGAGGCAAGGGGAAAGTGCAGCCCAGCAGTGGCTTTTACTTCTGGAGCCTTTTTCTTTGGGAGCAGCTGCTGCAAGTGGACAACGGAGCTGCGAGAGTGCATAATGTGACGGCACGTCTATCTGAGAAGGAAGCTCCCGAGCCGCAGAGTGTTGTGCTCAGTTTCAAGGCTGCTTGGAGGAGGGGGGCACTTGAAGAATGCCTTCTTTCTGGACGCGTCCTTCTGGGTTTGCTCAAGCTGCATGGACTCTGCAGCATTGAAGGTTTAAGAAACTGTTTCTGGCCAGGTAGTGTGATGGAGTGCAACGGCCGCGCCTTACTTTGTGAAGCAGCCAGAGCATTCTCAGCTGAATCTGCTTGTGAAGCAGCCCTTAGCTGGACATTTGAAATTCAGTCCACTGAGTACATGAACCCGGTGCTCAGCTGCTTCGTTCTTCGCCCTCTGTGGTCTGGACAGAAGTGAAGCCCAGCGATGGCTTTAAGCTTTGCCGCTTATCAGTGTGAACACTGCACGCATCCACAGTGTGCTGTGCACGGATTCTCCTCAGCTCGACGTACAAGCGTTTTCTTGCTGTTTCACAGAGTCTAAACTGTCCGTATAGCACTCGCTCAGCGAAATGCATCAGGAGGGAAGCACTTGCTGGTGTAGCTTTTTGCTGGCCAAGACTTTCAACACAGCACCACAATTCGAGCAACGAGGAGGAGAAAGGAAGAACATCTTTTTGTCCTGGCACGTTCTTCTTTGCGAGACGCCTATCCGAGTCTTCGCTCCCTGCAAGGCTGTAAGGTTCACGGTGGTACTTGGAACTGCGAAGCAAAGTGCAGAGAGCACCGCGATCTGACGGCGCTGTGTAGGCTGTAAAGGAAAGAGGGCTGCCACTGGAATGTGGTGCAAACACAGGTTTCCACGCATCGAGGGTAAGCTCTGGGTGAGCTTGTTGACCTAAAACTTTTCTCTGTGCCAGACGTAGCTGAGAATCTTTCTGTATACATTTGGATGACAAGAAAGACCGATTGTGCTGCTGTATGTCGCTGAGAGGGAAAGTGCATAGCCCAGTCGTGTGTCGGCAGAAGCAGTCGGCTGGAGCATTTCGCTGCCGGCACCGTGCTCTCTGGGCGACAAGTAGACGACGCTTCGACTCCGGCAGAATGAAAGCGCCACATGGGTACTAAAGAGGCCGAACGAAGGCGCCGAGCACCGGGCTCGGGTCTGCCATGTACAAACTGAGAAAGGAGCGTGGCTGGCACTCGCCTGCCTGCCGAATTCACGTTAGCATTGAGAAGGAGGAAGTTCAACGACAGCTACTTGGGCTACTACTTATCCCTCTTCCAACCATCCCTGGACACACTGGCGCTTACCTTTCGGCTCCGAGATGCTGAGATTACAGTGGTCGATGCCAAGGAGAGGGGAAGTAGAGAGTGCAACGGGGTGTTTAGGTGGCTTTACGTGAGGCAAGGGGAAGGTGCAGCCCAGCATTGGCTTTTTCTTCTAGTTCTTTTCTTCAGGAGAGCAGCTAGCAACCGAGCTGCGAGAGCCAACAATGGGATGACACGTCTGTCAGAGAAGCCGCAGTCTACAGTGCTGCAGACTGCTGTGCACAGTTTTAATGCTGCTGTCACCACACGGTACTTTTGGAATGTCTTCCCTCCTGACTCTCCCATCTCTGTGATGGCCACACTGAAGGAGTGTGGACGTGATTGCGCTGCGAGTATCAAGTGTTCCAGAGACGAGGGATAGTCAACAAATGCTTTCTCACCTGGCCCATCTCTCAGTCCCAACTGTGGCTGGAAACGCTGCGCTGCAAGGGTGGACTTAGCCACTTTGAGAGAATGTGATGACGCTCTATATATAGTTGCGAAGGAAAGTGCTGGTCACTGGAATGTTTCGCTTAGTTTACAGACTTTAGAGGGACTATGAAGGCCAACGCCTTGTTCTAGCACTTGTTCTCTGCGTGCAGCTGCTGGATGTTCGGAAGGGCTTTGGGATCCGCGAGAGGTGGAGGGTAGGATGGTACCTAGAGCTTGAAGGAAAGTGCGTATCTCCAGGGCCTTTGATGCAGTTCAGTGGGTGCGAGTTCCATGCCGAGCATGTTCATGATGGCACAGAAAAGGTTCTGAAAGAAAGAGGCCGTGCTGGAACTGCCTTTACTTTTGCCGCTTAGAAACTGCACAGCCAACAATGAAAAGATTCCTCTTGCTTCCCCGCGACGCGCAGGATCACATTCTTTTGTGTCTCCAAGAGGCAGGATGCACAGCAGAGCTCTTCCACCAACTGCTCGCACACGACTGGGGCCGCGCCAGCGAAGCGCTTGGCTTTTTCCCCGGCACTGTCAGCGCTCATCAAAACAACCACACGATGGTGCTGAGGACTTGCAAAAGAAGGCCAAGCACCTGGCGCTGCTCGAAAACCACCCCAAGGGCAGAGGCAAGTTGCAAACGTCCCTGCACTCAAATCAACGGTGTCAGGACAAAAAAGATTTCCCTCATCTTCCCCTTCCAAGAGCAGACTCTTCTTTACACCACACTCCAAGAGCCAGACAAACCTCTTTGGCCCAAACAAATATTTCCCTCTTGCAGATTCCGCCCACCAACTTGAAACCATCTGGCAAAAAACAGAGCTCAAAACAGTGCCAGCTGAGGAAGCTCTTGCTGCCTACAAATTCAACTGCACCCCTCAAACTAGCAGCACACACTCTGGTTCTCAGCACTTTCCTTCTCAGCTCTAGGTACCATCCTAAGCCTTCCCTGTCCCAGAGTCAGGATCCAAAGACAACGGCACCAGGGACTGCTCCCACACTAAAGGCACCAGGACAAAAGGCTCCCGAGCTTGGCCTTTGCATTCCCACTGACAGCTCAACAGCTCTAACCCAGAGAACTTCCTGTTGGGAAAAGCCTTTAAAATCCCTAAGAGCACCTGATGTGCACATCCAACCTGCTTTCCTTGCCAAAGAGAGCAACTACAAGCCCATCTCCAAAGAAACGGCATCCCCTCCTCCAAAATACAACACATCCAGCCACTGATCCACCTCCAGTATTGAATAGATCCAACAATTGCCCCTACACGCCCAGGGGCCAGAAGAGAAATGTCTTGCTGGACTATTCCTCCCCATGCTACCTTAACATCTGCTCCAGCAACACTGGCACTATGTCCTTGCCTCCCCAAGGAAAGGCACTCCGAGTCTCTTGGCCTTGCCTTGCCTTCAGTACCTTGTCTAGTTCTTCTTAAGCTACCCTTGCTCTGCTTCCTTTGCCTACGTCTGCCTTGCCTTGCACTACCTACAACTTGCTGGCTTTGCTTTGCCCTGCCTACCACTCTTGCCTTCCATGCAGGCAAGGCGCTGCAAACCAAGTGCAGGCAATTGTGGGCAAGTCAAGGGAGAGGTAGGCAAGGCCAGAGCAGTGAGGGGAAAGCAAATGCAGTGGTAGGCAAGAGAAGGCCCAGAAGTTAGAGGCAAGGCTGGCCGTAGGAAGGAAAGTCCACTGATGGGAAGGCCAGGCAGAAACAGGAAGGGCTCGGCAAGCCAAGGCCCTGGAGGAAAGCAGTAGGCAGGTCAAGGGCAGGGCATGGCCGTGCAAAGGAATGCAAGGCTACAGAGAGCTACAGAGGGCTAGCAGGGCAAGGCAAGGCAACTTTTGTGTTGCCAAGGCAAGGCAAGGCAAGGCAAGGCAGGTGAGAAGTACATTCAAGGACTGCTGGTACACAAAAGTGGCCAGGACCAAGTGCTCTGCGTGGCCTTGATCCCGCGTGGGTCATCTCTCCTCTGCACCTAAAAGACTTGAGCTACCTGCTTTCCTTTGTATGCAAAAGAACTCTCATTCTGCTCCCCGAGCTCAAGGGCAAAATGTGAATTGCCCTTCCAAGATTCAAGACATGCAAGGATTGCTCCCAGACAAAGGCTGCCCATAGAGATGAGCGTGGCAACATGCGTCCTCCCCTGGTCTTCCTCTCCTGTGATCCTGAAACACCGGAGATGCTTGAGAGCTTTGAGATTCCTAGGAGGAGCAGAAAGGGCAGGGCAAGGCCATGAAATGTCATTGAAAAGGGGTCTGGGATTCCAGGTGGGGGAGGGGTGAGCAAGGTCATGCAAGGCAAGGGAGGGCTTCAAGGGCAGGGCAAGGCAAGTGGTGGCTTTGCGAGGCGAGGCGAGGCGAGGCAAGGCAATGAGGGTCCTAGAAGGAAAAGGAAAGGTGAGGCCAGACCTAGACGAATGTGAAAGGAAGTCAGGTGGGGGATGGGTGAGCAAGTCAATGCAAGGCAGGGGAGAAAAGGCAGGTTGACGGAAGGCTACAGAGGGGGCAGCAAGGAAATGCAAGGCATGGGGAAGCATGTGAGGAGTGGGCGCTGCCAGCCGGCTGGGATGGCAGGGGCGAGGCCACTGCAAGTAGCATGGTGGGGATGTGGAGGGGGGTGTTAGTGTGCGGGAGGGGTGCGTGTGTGTGCAGCGGAGTGCAGGGTAAGTGCAGGTGTGCGTGTGCGCATACGGGGGTTTTGTGCCAGGTGCTGTGCCGGGGGGAGCCGTCCCACCTCCAAGAAGGTGTGGGAGTGAAAGGAGTAACATAGATGTGTCTTTACAAAGAGACCGTGTGAATCCGTCCTTAGACAAGGCTAGGAATTTACAGGGAGGGAAGTAACAGAAGAAAGTATTAGTTCTAGAAACTGTTACTTATCAACAGAGACTGTTGATTAATCAAGGCTGTATGAAATTCCTGAACCTAGAGCAAGGCAACAAAGACTTAATAGCATTAGGAAGAGTTGCGTTTTCTTCCTTATCCATACCAAGAGGGGGGTGCCTATTAGAGGGGAGCATAGAGTAGGCAGTTCCGGCAGTCTGTAATTCCCGAGTACCTCAGAGGGTGCTGTTGCCAGGAACTTAGCATAAAAAGGGGGCTGCGTCCCGCAATCAGTTGAGAGACTCCATGGCAAAAGCCCCATGGCCTCTCCCTGTAGTTGAAGAATGTTCCAGGACTCCTCTGTCTCCTTTCTGGTGGATGAAGAAACTCAGAAAGCAACACTTCTGCCAGAACTCTCCAAGATGCCCCCTTTGCTCCCAGTGACCCCATCACTGCCCGGGAAGCTGTCTTTTCTACCAGAGGAGTTTGAGATACAGTTAAAAGTCGTGTGGCAGAGAAAAAAGGCAATAATTGGTTTACAAGGGATGGCAAACAAGAGATACCAGAAGCTTTGGCCCTACCAATATTAAAACAACTCCGTGAAGGGAGTCCTTGCACTTCCTGAGGATTGGCAGAAGCCTTTCTCATGATGTATGTTGCTGGGGTCTTTTTAGACTGGCAAAATGAGCTGTTGAAGGTTGCTTGATCTGTGCTAAAGCAAACAGCCAAATTACAAAGTAACTTGCCAGGGGAGGGAGGCCTTGGGCTGCATGTCCCTTCCAAAGATGCCAGGTGGATTTTCCTGAGATGCCCCAAGTGGGAAGGCTTCATATCTTCTGGTAATGGTATGTCAGCTTGCAAGGTGGCCAGAAGCATTTCCAACTGCTTCAGCAACGACAGGATCAGTTATTAAGGCATTTTTGGAACAAATCATTCCAAGATACGGCATTGTAGAAGCAATAGACTCAGATAGGGGAACTCATTTTACAGGAAAGATCCTTCAAGGGGTTTTGGCTTCTTTAGGAACACAATGGAACCTCCATAGGCCCTGGCACCCGCAGAGCTCGGCTCGGGTAGAAAACAATGAATAGAGAAAGAAACACCTTTTGAAGCTGCTAATAGAAACCAAGATGCCATGGGTAGGGCTTTGGACATTGGCTTTGGCGAGAATGAAGGCCTGACCCAGAAGAGAGATTCAGTTATCTCCCTTTCAGTCGTTGTTATGAATTACCCTGGTATTTCTCAACCTGGTGGGGGGTAGAGGTAGGTGATGTATATTTAAAACCATCTGTGGCCAGGATACTGCTTCTTGTGAAACCCCTTCAACAGGAAGCTCAGCTGGCACAAGCCCCACCTTTGGACTTTGCTGCTTGTAACATCCAACCAGGAGATTGAGTCCTAGTTAAGGAGTAGAAAGAAGTGCCAGTGGTTGTGAAATGCCGTGGCCCATTCCAAGTGTCACTGACCACAGAAACAGCCATCAAGACAGCTGAACACAAGTGGACCCATCACACTCTCGGGTCAAGGTCTCTGAAGCCTCAGAGATCTGCACATCTCAGCTGGAGGAGAAGGCCGGGAGGCCGTGACTGACACTCTGCAGGAGTGGGCCGGAGCAGTAGCCAGTGCTTCGACATCAGAGGAAGCCCTGCGTGCCTACCCACAGCCCATCTGCTGAAATAGTCTGTATGGGCATCCCTCCTCTAGAATCTCCACTCACTGGGGGGCTAATACTCGCGGCCATTGTTTTATGTTCAGTGGTTTCTGTGTCTTCAATTGCCACAGGTGGTGCAGAAGACAACGGGAAAATTAGACTAGCTAATTAGATCACATTATTAAAATATTTTCCTTACTAGTTCTACTTTTATATGGTCAGCTAAGTTTAGGCCAGGAGTGGGAGAATCAATTTGCAGCCTTAGGAGAAGAAGTAGCAGAAGTTTTTAACCTTAGCAATTGCTGGCTCTATGGAGGGCCAGGAGGATCTGAAGAGTGGCCATGGGTGGCTAGCCCAGCTGAACCTAAATGGTGGGTCAATGTGAGGGCCACAATGGGATGGGATTTGGGGCCAAAGAAGGAAGTCCATGGCCACTTCATTCTTCTCCAACAGGCACTTATTGCCTAAACAGGACAGGGCGTGTCTATGTAGGAAAAGGCGTTTGTCAATTGACTTTCCCTCTGGGTTTAAACAATTGGGTTTGGACCCACAATTGCCCTCCTTACAATTGTCCCAAATATCAAGGCAAATGCAATCAAATACCTGTTCAGCTCACTAGTGGCAGCTGGGTAAGGTGTTCTTACCACACTTATCAAAATTATTTGGAAGCCTGTAAAGCAATGGGGAGGGACAAGGGGTTTTTTTGACCACCTATTTTTAAGCTGTCTCCGAGAAAATTCCACAAGTATAACACACATTGTTTGTGATTATCAGTGGAAATGGCAACATCGGATTGGAACTCAAAGCCTTTTAGTGAGTTCTGCTCCAAATCCAACCAAGCAACTTGCAGATGTAAATGTAGATGGGAACCCTGTGTGGGAGCTTGGAAATGCAAATACTGTGATCCTTATGGCGCAACAGCTATTGTTGGAGAACCATTAGGCCCAGGAATCCCTGTGTATTTTGACCCACCAATTGATGACCAAGGGCAGGAAGGCCTGTCTTGGTTTGAAAGACAGGTGTCTACCAAGGAAGGCAGGATTCTCCCTTGAAATGGAAAAGAAAATGCAACCCCCTTCCCTCCAAGTTATTATAATTTTGAAATCAAGGGGCTATTAGGCAAAGATATGGGAAATAGGAATAACAGTTCTTTATTATTATATATCTATATGTGCATAACCAGTCAAACAAACAACAATACCTATGGCAGTAACAGCAAACAATCACAAACCCAGTCCCAGCCTTCTCGGCTGTCAGGCCCTTTCCCCTCGGGTGCAGTTCCGCTCGCAGCCGGCAGGGGCGCTGGCGGCTCCCGGTGAGCAGGGCAGGTGCGATGGTTCCCCCGCGGCTGCAGGGGGCGCTCCGGAGCGAGCTCGGGGAGCACGCGGCACCGGTGCCCTGGGATCCCGGGAAGGGATGGAACAAAGGCTTCACAAAACCCTGGGCAGCCGATCCCAGTGTCCAACTGGATCCTCAGGAACAGCAGGCTGGAATGGCAGTCTGGAATGGCAGGGACGAGCATAGATCCTGGGTGGCAGACGAGATGTATCGAACTCAGGAGCTGCGGTGGGAACCCCCCGGAGATCTCAGCAGGCAGGACGTGCAGGGCTACAGAGCAGTGAAGGTTCAAACGCAGCGGCAGGGGCAGAGAAAGGCAAGTTTGGGAATCCTGGGGTTTCTCCAGTAGGAAGAAGGCAGCTGAAAGCAGAAAGCCTGCAGTGCTGATGAGATGGCAGCAGCCTCTCTCTCCATCTCAATGCTGAGCACCCACCGCCCGCACACACAGTTGAAAGAGAGTAGCCTGTTGGACCACACCCTCACTGGCTAGGTCCTTTGTCCTCCCCAGATACCCAGCAATTTGTTGCCCCGGCAACATATATGGGGAAAATTCCTCAAGAGGGAAAACAAACAGAAGGGGAACTCCCAAAACCCCAACAAGGCCCCTTTGCTAATGAAACACGGGCTTTGAAAGAACATGATTGGATTTGTGGCCAACATGCTTAGCTCAGGTTACCTCCAAACTGGTCAGGGATATGGTGTATATCTTAGACCATTGTTCTTTTTGCTACTACAAGTTCAGGGAAATCGCTTAGGAATCAAAATCTGTGATGATTTAATTAGAGAAAAGCAGTCAGCTGATGCAGCCCTGGCTGCAGGGAGCACCCCAAAACAGGGTGCCACCAGAATGAGTTACGCAACACAATGGACCAGCCACTTGGAAACCTAAGGAATTAATCCCAGATGCCTGGGAACCCATTTATCATTTGAATGGGATAATTAGGTTACAAGCTGTCTCAGAAATAATTACCAACCAGCCAGCCACAGCTCTTGACCTTCTGCTGACCAACCCACTCAAATGAGGAAAGCGGTATTTCAACATTGGATGGTATTAGATTATCTGTTAGCAGAAGAAGGAGGAGTTTGTGGGAAATTAAATGACTCGAGCTGCTGTTTGCAAGCAGATGACAGCAGAAAAGTGGTCAAACAAATAACAAAGGAAATAAAGTCAGCTCATGGACCTGTCCAAATGTTGAAAGGATGGTAATGGGACATGTTTTCATGGTTAACTGGCCAGCTATGGGCTAAACAAATACGATTTCTCCTCTTCTATGCTATAGCAACTCTAATCTTTTGACCATGCGCGACACCATGCTGGGTGCAGCTCTTTCAGCAGGTGGTCAAGGGGATGCCGCTAGCAGCCATGCCTACCTGATCCAGAAAGGACTACAAAAGGACAGAAAAGGATGTCACTGCAAATAATAGCAAAAGCCAAGAAGACTCAAGAAGAAAAAATTAAATCAATGGTAATTAAGGTTTGTAAAGACAAATACAGGTCAAATAAAAAGAGGAGGGATTGAAAGGAATGAGATGAATGAGGCTTTACAAACAGACCGTGTGAATTGGCCTGTAGACAAGGCTACGAACTTATGGGTAGTGAAGTAACAGAAGAAACGATTAGTTCTCTAGAACTGTTACTAATTGTTATAAATGTATTGTGATGTTGGCTTTTCGCATGTTACATAATGTTAGAAAAACTTTACCTAGTTCTGTAATGTAATACGTGATATAGAATGTCTATTGTTTATGTAGTCAATTTAAAAAAGATAGGCAGAGAAAGACTTCACATTCCTGGAGTATCTTATCAGAGAAGAAGAAAACCTGAAACCAGAGAGAGAAGAATTTATGGAGGAAGCAGGGAGGAATGGAGCCAAGGAGGAAGATAAGGCTGATGGGATGATACACAGAAACTCCAAAGAATTTATGAATCATGCATGATTGTGATGAATATGCAATAAGAGATGTACTTTTAAAGATGATCTTTTGGATGTAAAGGTGTGCCTTTGGCTCTTTGCCAAAGCAGCTGGCCGTAATACCCTTTTTGCTGTTGTCTCCTAATGGTCCCTTTTATTAAACTTCCCTTCAAATTTTACAAAGAGTGACCCTCGTTTTTCACAATTTGGTGGCCCGTATGGGGAAAAGGCCTCACCTCTGGGATCTCCCAGGGAACCCAGAGCAGGGGGGTGCCCCCGCCCGCTTTTGGCGGCCTCGCTTTGTGCTTCCCGGCGGGGTCAGGGGGCTTTGCAGTCAAACACCCGGAGGACAAGAGAGGAGACAAAGCAAAAAGAAAGGAAAGAAAAAGCTCCCTAAGATACCTCGGCAGTTAAACATATAAAATCTTGTGCACAAAGACTCAGAGAAAGGTGAGTATTTTTTCTTTCCTCTTTTTTTGGGGGGGAAGCGGATACGGGGGATGAAAGTGTGTGTATGAGACAGGGGCTGGTTACCCCAGAGCTGCGAAGTGAGTGTGGAGCCTCTGAGGCCGCAGTTCTGCTCTCCCACAAGGGAAGCAGTCAGTAAAGAGGCGAAGCAAGAGACAAAAGGAGTGAGAGAAGCCCCGGTTTAACTGGGATGGGGTTTCACTGGAGGGATTGGACTCCTTGAAGGAGGGGAGTGAAGAGCTTCCTAGTACAAACCACGAGGAAACAAGACAAAAAGTAAGAGGGCCTCTAAAGACTTGCCAGGTTGAGGGCTGAATCCAAGAAATCTGGGTTTTAAGACGGCCAAATTGAGGACTGAATCTAAGAAATTAGGGCTTAATTCTGCCAAGTTGAGGATTGAATCCAAGAAACCTGGAACACTGGGCCCAGTGTGAATGGGTGAATATTGGCCAACGATTTGAAATTAAAAGGTACCTTAATCTTGTGTGGTTGTGACTGATAGTGCTTGAGAAAGAGATAGTGGAACAATAAAAAGGAGTGAGTGAGAATGAATGAAAATGTATGTGATAGAAATGTTAAACCTTGAAACATAATTTTATTTTCTGGAGGGAGGCATATTTTATTAAGAGGAGGGAACTTCTGTATTCTAGGTGAGGAAAGGGGAAAGAGAAGGTGGGGTCTGGATTGTTTTTAAAAAAAAAAAAGTGGGAAACAAAGGCCTGGGAAGGATAGATAAGATTCTGAGAAAATGGGACATAAAACTAGTAAGCAAGAGTCAGGGAATAAAAAAGGGAATAGAGGCGTGCCAGCGGAAATACCCCAGGAAAGCCCTTGGGGAGTTATGCTGGCTAACTGGAATACAAACCCAAGTACAAAGAAAAAGAGCAAAGTCAAAATGATCCAGTTTTGTATGTTTGATTGGGCCGAGAAGGAAATAAGATCTGACCATGTATTCTGGCCCAGATATGGCTCTTTTGAAGTCTGGATCTGTCAGGCTTTACAAGTATTTGTAAATTCAAAAGAACCCTTTAACACAGAAGAAAGCAAGTACGCTTCATGCTGGGTGGGAAACATAGAGTCTAAGGGGATAAGAATTTTAAAGTTGTCCGAGACCTAAGGAAAGGAGCAAAGGGAAAGCAAGAAAGAGAAGGGCTGGGAGCCCCTGGAAGCATCGCCCCCTCCATTCCCGCCTGCCTCGCCCCAAGCCCAGGCTCCTGCAGCGCCGCTCCCGGAGCCCGAGGTCCCGCCTGTGCCGGCTCTCAGGCAGCGCCCGCGGCTCCACCGCTTGTCCCAGCGGCGGCGGCTCCGCCGGTAGCCCCGCTGTTCCCGCCGCCCCCTCCAGCCCTCACGGGTCCTGTGGCAGCCCAGCCCGCCACTTTTGGGGTTCCCCCTGTCCCTACGCTGGCTCCAGCCCCGGTCCCGGCTCCGGCCCCGGTTCCAATGCCTGCAACCGTTCCAGCAGCCCCTGCCCCCGCTGCGTTCTCTGCCGCGGCTCCATTGAACCCGGCTTCGGCCCCGCGGGCCGCGCTGGGCCCGCCGGCAGCTCAGAGTCCTGTCGCCGTGGCTGCTGTGGACCTGTGCAGAGGCTCCACGCCAGGCTCTGGGATGGACCGGCAGAGCTTGTCCCCTTGGCGGTTCCGGTGGCAGTCCCCACCTATGTCCCCCCACTCCTGGAGGAATCAGCTTCTGAGAGGATTCCCACCTCCTACCCCCACTCCCTCGCCTGCACCATTCCCCTGGCAACGACCAAAGCATGGGGAGCTCACTTACAGAACAGCCCCCTCCCGACACTCCCCCAAGACAGGAAAGAAGTATCATAAGAGAAAAAGGACACAAGAACTGGGATCGGGAGGTCCGTTTGTTCCCTTTAAGGGAAGTTCCAATGGGGGCTGGTGGAACAGGATTTGTAAACGTCCCCCTCACTTCTTCAGAGGTCAGAAATTTTAAAAAAGAGATTAAAGGACTATTGGATGATCCTATAGGTACAGCTGAACAATTAGATCAGTTTTTAGGCCCAAACATTTTCACTTGGGAAGAGATGCAAGCAATAATGAAAATATTATTTTCTCAAGAGGAACGAGAAATGATTAGAGTTGCAGGTATGAGAATCTGGGAAAGAGAAAACCAGCAGGGACCACCAGGGGACCAGAAGATGCCATTGACGCCTCCTGCCTGGAATCACAATGAAGAGGTTGGGGGAAGGAATATGAATACCATAATTTAATAATCAAAGGAATAAAAGAGGCAGCACCTCAGGGCAGAATTTAAAAAGGGCTTTTGAAGGGCAACAGGCAAAGGAAGAGTCTCCAACTGAATGGTTAGAGAGACTTAGGAGAAATATGGAACAATTTTCTGGGATAGATCCCGAAACAGTAGCTGGGCAGGCTTTATTAAGAGTCAATTTTGTCACTCATGCTTGGCCAGATATTAGGAAGAAACTAGAAAAATTGGAAGACTGGCACGAAAGATCATTAAATGATTTATTAAAAGAGGCTCAAAAAGTTTATGTCAGGAGAGATGAAGAAAAAGCCAAAGTAGAAGCCAAAATTATGGTAGCCACTATGAGAGAAAATAACTTTCAAAGGAATCTGAAGTCCCTGGATACCACTCCTAGAAATCTGGGCTTTAGAAAAGGGGAAAAGGGAAAAAACAGGAACTCAGTACAAACAAAAAGTCAGGAGCATTCTAGAACTGCTTGCTATTACTGTGGAGAGGAAGGGCATTTTAGAAGAGAATGCCCTCATTTAAAGAAGGATGTGAAAATCTTCCGAGAAATAAACCCAGATGAGGAATAGGGATGTCACCGGTTCTATTTTCTGGGGGACAAATACCATCTAGAGCCTGTGATAACGTTAAAAGTCGGTCCCCAGGAGGAGGAGTCAGAATTTGTGTTTGATACAGGGGCTGAAAGAACCTGCCTAGTGAATACTCCAAAAGGTTGTAGTATAAGCAAAGATACCATAAAAGTAACAGGGGCAAAAGGAGAAAGTTTTACAGTTCCTGTCATAAAAGACGTGGTAATCGAAGGGGAAACCAGAATTTGGATGGGGGATGTTTTATTAGTCCCTGGGGCAGGTAGGAATTTATTAGAGAAGAATTTACAGGTGGAGTTGGGAATAGGAGTTATACCAAAAGAAGGGAAAATGACGGCTAGAATTTTAAAACTTGGTCAAGAAGATGAAAAGAAAATTAACAAGGAGGTGTGGGCTGGAGAAGGGAATAGAGGAGGACTGGACATTGACCCCATAAGGATCACGACTGAGAAAGAAGAATGTCCCATACGTGTACATCAGTACCCTATATCCTTAGAAGGACGAGAAGGCTTAAAACCAGTAATAGAGGGACTAATAAAGGATGGGACATTAGAACCTTTGTATGTCTCCTCATAACACCCCTACCCTACCAGTAAAAAAGCCTGATGGGACTGATAGATTAGTGCAAGACTTTCAGGAAGTTAATAAGAGGACTCGGGCTCGTTATCCTGTGGTACCCAATCCCTGTACTCTCCTGAGTAAAGTCCCACCCCAGCACCAGTGGTTTAGTGTAGTGGATTTAAAGGATGCTTTCTGGACCTGCCCACTGGCTGAAGAAAGCCGAGATATTTTCGCCTTTGAATGGGAGGATCCAAATACCGGGAGAAAGGAGCAACTGAGATGGACAAGATTACCACAGGGATTTACAGAATTGCCAAACCTATTTGGACAAGCTTTAGAAATAATATTACAAACTTTCCCTACTCCACCAGAAATACAAATCATCCAGTATGTGGATGATCTCATCTGGGGAAGCTGAAAGTGAAGTCAGAGAAGCAACAATAAAACTTCTGAACTTTCTTGGAGAAAAGGGGTTAAGAGTATCAAAAGGGAAACTTCGATTTGTAGAATCAGAAGTAAAATATCTTGGTCACTTAATAAGCAAGGGAAGTCGACAATTAAACCCCGAGGGAATCAAAGGGATTCTATCCCTTCCCCCTCCCTCTTCAAAGAGAGAAATTAGAAAGCTACTTGGATTATTGGGATATTGTAGACTATGGATCGAAGGATCCACACTAGCTGTAAAATTTCTATATGGAAAGTTGACAGAAGGAGATGATATAAAATGCACCAAAGAGGATAATGAGAAATTAGAGGAATTGAAATTAAAACTTGCCTCAGTACCAGCTTCAAGCTTACCCTCATTAGAAAAACTCTTTCATCTGTATGTGAATGTGGAAAATGGAGTAGCTCATGGAGTTCTGGTCCAGGAGTGGGGAGGAGTGAAGAGACCAATAGCTTACTTGTCAAAGATGTTAGATCCAGTAAGCCATGGCTGGCCAATATGTATTTGAGCTATAGCAGCTACTGCAATCTTGGGAGAAGAAAGTCGTAAACCTACTTTTGGGAGCAAGCTGATAGTGTACACACCTCATGCAGTTCGAAATGTGCTAAACCAGAAAGCTGAAAAATGGTTAACAGACTCTCGGGTGCTAAAATATGAAGCAATTCTGATAGATAGTGATGATTTGGCATTAGAAATGAGTAAGAGCCTAAATCCAGCTCAATTCTTATATGGAGAGCCAAAAGATAACCTGACACATAACTGCTTAGAAATTATCCGATACCAAACCAAAGTTTGAGAAGATCTCAAGGAACAAGCCCTTTCAGAAGGAGAAATTGTCGCTGTTATCCCCAGAGAGATGGCAAAATCACGACATAAGTTCAGGTCAAATGATATGGCCGAAGCAGAGCTAAGCCTCCTTTAATGCCAAAACCCCATCTTTTATAGCATGGATCACAAAAGAGAAATTACATGATTGGCCCTTGGCTAGCCATGCACCACAGTGAGTAGCTGAGCAGTATAACCACCCATTTCAAAATATTATTCTCACAAGACTGAAAACAATTCCACTGTTCTCACAACAGCCTGCAGGTGTAGAAATGGTTTACATTCTCTCAAACTGTTGTCTATCCAGTTTGCATGAGAGTGAAAGCTTTCACAGAGAAGCTGTGAGAAGCTGGATTTCTGTTTCTCAGCTAAAGCATGAGAAAGGAAAAACTTCACAAATTCTTCAGCAGCTGGAAAATTCCTCTGCTCCTGCCTTTTAGCATCCACAAGAAATAATATATGTAGATGGTTCTTCCAGATGTGTACAAGGAAAAAGAATGTCAGGATATGCTTTAGTTGATGGGAGGACTATGCAAACCATTGAAAAAGGAAAATTACCCTCAAACTGCTCAGCTCATACTTGTGAATTATATGCCCTAAAAAGGGCACTGGAATATTTAGCACACAAGAAAGGAACTATATATACTGATTCAAGGTACGCTTTTGGAGTAGTACACACCTTTGGGAAAATTTGGGAAGAAAGGGGATTACTTAATTCAAAGGGGAATTCAAGGGGAATTATGGGTGCATTGGAATTTATGAATTGGCTAAACAAATAACTGAAAGATGTATGGTTTGGCAAAAAGTAAATAAAAAGGTGATGAGAAAAACAACTCCAGGAGGTCGTGAGTTAGCTCTCCGACCATTGCAAAGTATCCACGTGGACTTTACTGAACTCCCCCAAATACAGAGGTGGAAATTCTTGTTAGTAATAACAGACCATCTTACCCATTGGGTGGAAGCTGTTCCCACTGTCAGAGCCACAACCAATGTAGTATGTAAAACCCTCTTAGAACAAATTATTCCCAGGTATGGAATGATTAATAGGATAGACTCAGATAGAGGGACACACTTTACATCAAAAGTTCTGCAGCAACTAACTCAAGCCTTGGGAATAAAATGGGAATTACATACCCCATGGCACCCACAGAGTTCAGGACAGGTAGAGAGGATGAACCAAACTTTAAAGAGAACCTTAACTGAACTAATAATTGAAACTCAAATGTTGTGGGTAAAATGCCTACCTCTGGCTTTATTGAGGGTTCAGACACAACCCAGGTCAGACCTGGGAGTGTCACCTTACGAAATGATGTTTGGGTTACCCTTTCTGACCACCCAACATGAAACTGCTACCTATGAAGTAGGGGAAATGAGTGTTAAAGGATATGTCAACACAATTGCAAGGACCCTTGAAGATTTGCAGTTAAAAGGGATAATCCCTCAAACCACACCTTTAGACTTTAAAATCCATAACATCCATCCAGGGGAGTGGGTACTAGTAAAAACGTGGAAAGAGCGATCTTTAACTCCACAAGGGGAAGGTCCTTTTCAAGTGCTACTGATGACTGAGGCAGCGATCCGGACCAAGGAGCGAGGGTGGATCCATGCCAGCAGAATCAAAGGACCCATGGAAGAACCTAAGGACTGGACTATAACATCTAAGCCTGTGTCATGGGTTAGCATAGCTACAGAAGTGATTCTCTTGCAAAGAGGCGCTTACAGCTTCCTCTATGACTTGACAGAACCTATCAACTGGCTAGTTTGAATATGGGCAACTTTTTAAGCCACTTAAGGAGCTTGACACACCTCTGTGATCCACATTTGAGAATGAACAAACCCCAGGAAAGCTCTCTCTTGCTTCCGGCCTTGGGACGGGTAACTGGGGGGGGGCCCATGTGGCCCAGTGGGGCTGGGCCGGTCCCTGCTCGGCCTGGAACGGGCTGGAACACAGCCATCCTGGAGCCCTGCGGCCCTGTTCCACCCGTGGCCCACCCCCAGCCCTGTTACCTGCAGATGGCGCTGCCCGGCTCTACACCCCTTCCCCTCCTGTGCGGCTGAAGATTCAGCTGAAGCTGCCCACTGCACGGCAAAGATCATGTGGCCAACAGCGATAAGTGAATTCCAGCTGCAGGGCCCGGGTGAGATTAACCCTTTTTTAGTGCTGTAAGTTTCCTCCAGAACAGATGAAGCCTGCAGACATCAATCCTCTTCCAAGTCTGAGGAAGAGGGAAGGTGAAGAGAACACCAGAGAGACACCAAAGTCAGTGAAGAAGGAAGAGCTGAAACCCTGAGGGAGGAGAAAGAAGAGATGCTTAGAAGCTGAAATTCTGTTGTAAAGCTATGGTGGTGATGGACAATGATACCTCAGAGTACCTGTTGTAATTTCATGAAAGCGCGGGGGGGTGGAGCGTTCAAACTGTACTTGTGAGCAAAAGTATCTGTGCTGAAACAAGCAAATGCTGAAGCAGCTGTAATTTGATGAGAAGTTTGAACAGGGAGAGATGGAAGTGATGAGGACTCTTGCTCCAAATTGTAAGAAGACCTCTGTTCCTAGAGATGAAGATGCTCCCAGAGATGGGTGAAGAGAACTTTAGTTTCTGAACAGCTCATCCTAAAAATGGTACCCCAGTAGCTCAAGATTGGACCCTCAAAAGCAGTTGTGGGAAAAGCTGTAAGTTGGGGGAAGGGACTCTCGAGCAGAGAACCAACCTGGGCGGCCATCGCGCTGTGACATTGAAGTCATGAGAGAACTTCCTGTGGAGATGACTCCATAGCATGAGGAAGAGAGACTCCTCTCCCTAAGTGAACTGAACAAGGTTATTATAGAAGTGGTAAACAGACTGAAAATCTCAAGGGTTGTCTTTTTACATTGTAGTGGGAGAAGGGAGAAAGGTGGGGGGAGGAGAAGTGTTCTGAAGGTTTGGTCTGAATTTTTTACCCTTTCTTTTAGGTCTGTTAATAAACTTCTTTATATTCTTTTAAGTTTTGTGCCTGCTTTGCTTTCTCCTAATTCTTATCTCACAGAAGGTAAATAAGTAAGTAATGAGTATTTTGAACCGAAACCACTACAGCCTGGTGATACCAAGTTGACTCTTAAGCGGGAACTGGAGGGTAATGCACTGGGAAAACCCAAATGATCCAAGGGATGCACCAAGAATCACACCTGATTGGGAAATAAGGCCAAGCTTGTATCAGTGGTTTCAAGTGTCACCTGGACAAATCCTGAGACACCTCTGGTACCCCTCTTGGGGAGGAATCCTTCCACTCCAAACAGGAGGATCAGGACTATTTAGGGCTGAGGGTTCTCATACTCTGGCCTTAGCCTGTGATTTATTTAAAAAGAAGGAGGAATTGCTACCTCCAACAGTGCCATACCATATACCCTGTCTGATTCACCCCAGTACTGGACATGCTAGATGGGTTAAATGTAAATGTCTAGACTGTAAAAATATTGGTATCGTAGTTCACTAAAACGACGCTCTCATTGCACGAAGTGTCAAACGCCAAATCTATTCCCCATCCAGGTAGAGCAAAGAACAGCTGAAATAGTAACCCTGCTTTGTGGATGGGAATTACTAGTGCCTGTTGAATGGGAGATACCTGAGGAATGGTGGGAAGTTGCAATTAAGAAGTGTCAAAAGCAATTTGCCTGGAAACCAGTGAAAAGGAAGTGATGAGGAAATAGAGGGCAAGACCGAATTGACCACTGTACCTGCCACCAAGAAGATCATATACCCCTGCTGTGGGTAGCAACCCCATAGGCACGGGGGGTGGAGGTATCGGCCATATCGGACCTCTGTTATTCCTTCATCTGTCACTCCTTTTTTGTCTCTTCCCTCTGGGGATACCGATGCAGCCATGCCATAGGTGTTACTGAAAGCTGTATATGGAAAAACATCGAGGTTCCTTTATCATTGTGCATACTCATGTCAACAGTCACTGTTACAACCCATCCAAAGTAGAAAACTGTATGCAAAATGGGAAAAAGTACTGGATTGCAGAAAACCTAGGAACAAGTGGTAGCAGGTTGGGAAGTAAATGTCCAAAAGGAGAAAGATGGATTTGTTTCACATAGATTGCTGGGAGTAAAGTCTCAGGCTTAGTAAAGAACAGCTGGTAAACAAAAAGGCAAAGCTAGCACAGCAATCTACCTCTATATCGACCTCAATTCAAGTCATGTATGTGAAACTCAAACAACAATTAGAAAATGAAAAGGAAATCTCAAAATTTGGAAAAAACCTGTTTGTGGAATTAGGGGAAAGGATAGGTAAGGAGCTTAATGTAACCAACTGTTGGGTCTGTGGAGGGCCTCTGATGACAGAGGAATGGCCATAGAAAGGCAGTAGCTTGAGCCCAATAGAACTCCTTAAGTGGAATCGGACAAGGATAAGGGGAGAAAACAGACCAGAAGGGTGGGTACTGAGTTCAACGGTGATAGGAGAGGAGTGTCTCTGGCATACCAGGAACAATTTCCTTTACAAAGTAGGAAATACTCCCTGTAAGAGATATAAGGTCAGTAATGGAACTTTTACATGGTGGGTCCCTGTCATAGGTTAGCAAGCAAAGTCCCGGAAGGGATGTCCTTTCTAAGGGGTGCTTACTATCAGCACTTAGAACCTATCAGCGGCCAGTTTGAATATGGACAATTCTTTAAGCCACTTAAAATTGTGACCGCCTCTGTGATCCACATTTAAGAATAGACAAACTCCCCCCACAGCTCTCTCTCTCGTTTCTGGTGCTGGGACAGGTGGCTGCGGGCCCCATGTGGGGGCCAGAGGGCCCGGCCAGGCCCTGCTCGGGCCAGGCCAGGCGGGGCCACGGCCATCCTGGAGCCGATGGACCTGTTCCAGCCGTGGAACCCCCCCCACTGCCTTGCTGTGGGCAGCCGGAGCGGCTCGGCTCTCCCCCCTCTCCACTGCGATAAGAAAAATTCAACATTCCAGCTGCAAAGCTGCAAGGCCGAGGTGAGATTGACCCTTTTATTGCTGTGAAGAGCTGAAAACCTGAGGGGAGAGAGAGAGGAGATGCTTAAAGCTGAAATTCTGTTGTGAAGCTATGATATATCAGAGTATCCCGTTGTAATTTCATGAAGATATGGGGGGTGGAGTGTTCAACTCGTAAGCAAAAGCACCTGCGCTGAGATAGGCAGATGCTGACGCAGCTGTAATTTCATGAGAAGTTTGGACAGGGAGAGATGGACCAGATGAGGACTTTTTCTCCAAACGGGAAAGGAGAAAACCTCAGTCCCTAGAGATGCTCCCAGAGATAGTCCTAACAATGAAGATGAGGAAGACCCTTTGCTCCCAGGGAAGGAGAAGGGCCTCTGGTTTTGTTTCTGAACGGCTCAACCTTAAAATTGTACCCCAAAAAATTTCCAGAGTGGACCCTTGAAAGCAGTTGTGGGAAAAGCTGCAAGTCGGGGGAAGGGACTCACATGCGAGCAGAGAGACTCCTCTTCCTAAATGGACTGAACAATATTTGGAAGTGGGCGGCTGGCTCGTTGTGATAATGTTTTCATAGCACGAGCAAGAAGAGACTTCTCTTTCTAAATGGACTGAACAAGGTTATTATGGAAGTGGCAAACAGACTGAACATCTTAAGGGTTGTCTTTTTCTATTGTCAGTGGGAGAAGGGAGGAAGGTGGGGGGAGGAGGGGAGTTCTGAAGGTGATCTAATTTTTTTCCTTCTTTTAGGTCTGTTAATAAACTTCTTTATATTCTTTCAAGTTTGGTGCCTGCTTTGTGTTTCTCCTAATTCTTATCTCACAGAAGGTAAACAGTAATGAGTATTTTGGACCAAACCACTACACTAAATTGGTGTTTCTGCCCAGTTACAAACCCAACCCGCTACAGTCCCCGAGAAACCAGCTCTGTATTGGACTCAGGAGAAAACAAAGGAAAAGAATTGTAAGTACAGTAATAGGGTCAAACCCTTTCAATACAATGATACAAACAAAAATCCTTATTTTGGGATCCCATATATATCAAAATTTTGGGAAAATATAAATCAAGAAAAATTTGATCACTGGAGGGCACCAGATGGCCTATTTTGCATATGTAGAAAAAAGGGCACATGCAAAGCTCCCCTCTCGGTGGAAAGGGAGTTGTACCCTGGGAATCATACACCCAGGATTCTTTCTTTTACCCGAGCCAGACAGAGATCAACTAGGAATACCAGTGTATGAGGATCTGAAAAGGAATAAAAGAGAATTGATTGGAGAACCTCAAAAACGGAGAGACGAGGAGTGGCCCGCTCAGCACATAATTGAAACGTATGGGCCAGCCACCTGGGCACAAGATGGGAGTTGGGGGTATAGAACCCCAAATTGCATGCTGAATCAGATTATAAGACTCAAAGGAGTTGTAGAAATAATAATGAACCAAACTGGTCAGGCATTGGAATTACTAGCTAGCCAACAAAGCCAAACAAGAGCTGCAGTGTATCAGAATAGGTTGGCTTTAGACTATCCATTGGCTGAAGAAAGAGGTGTTTGTAGAAAATGTAATACATCAGACTGTTGTTTGAAGATAGATGACCATGGGGATGCCATCCTAGATATAGCCAAAAATATCAGAAAAATAGCCCATGTACTGGTCCAAAAGTGGGAATCCGCACTAAAACTTAGCTGGTGGGATAATGTATTGGGAATAGAATGGTGGAAGAAGTGAGGCTTCTTCCTTTTATGTGCCACCGCAGGCTTGATGTTTCTCCCTTGCCTGATCCCCTGTTTCATTCGATTAATATCTACTGTGGTCCAAGGCATGCAAATAGTACCAATGCCTGTGGAACCAAAACTGGCTACATCTGGAACGGCACAAAAGATCATGGTGTTAAAGAAGCAAAATGATATCAAAGATCCCTTTGAAGAAGCAAGATTGATTTGTGAAAAAAATGAGCAATTAAAGGCTAGAAAACAAGGGATACTGCTCAAGCCAAATGATCTGTAAAGAAAGGAAAAGGGAGGTATTGTTATAAATGTATTGTGATGTTGGCTTTTCGCATGTTACATAATGTTAGAAAAACGTTACCTAGTTCTGTAATGTAATATGTGATATAGAATGTCTGTTGTTTATGTAGTCAATTTAGAAAAGATAGGCAGAGAAAGTCTTCACATTCCTGGAGTATCTTATCAGAGAAGAAGAAAACCAGAAACCAGAGAGAGAAGAATTTATGGAGGGAGCAGAGACGGAATGGAGCCAAGGAGGAAGATAAGGCTGATGGGATGATACACAGAAACTCCAAAGAATTTATGAATCATGCATGATTGTGATGAATATGCAATAAGAGATGTACTTTTAAAGACGATCTTTTGGATGTAGAGGTGTGCCTTTGGCTCTTTGCCAAAGCAGCTGGCCGTAATACCCTTTTTGCTGTTGTCTCCTAATGGTCCCTTTTATTAAACTTCCCTTCAAATTTTACAAAGAGCGAACCTCATTTTTCACAACTCCTTGGAGGAGAGAATTGGAGGCCAGGATTGAACAAAAGCTCTCACAGACTCAGTGTGGAAAGGAAAATCCTAAGTACCTTAAAAACCTTGAGTATCTCAAAGCATTAATGAGCCCCACTGAGTGTTGTTACTGACAAAGAATCTCCAGGGTCTCATTAGAGCAGATAATTGGGGACCAGGATTGCACAAAGCTCTCAGAGACTCCCAGGCAAAAGCCAAAGCCAAAGTCCTTTGAAAACCCTGCAGTCCCTGGGAGCATTCAGGAGCCCCCCAGGGCCATTCCTGACCAAGGCTCCCCAGGGGCTCCTTCCAGCAGATCCCTGAGGCCACTGGGATGTGGGGGATTGCTGAGGGCAGGACAAGGGGCTAACAGTGCCCAGCCTTGCTGGGGCTGTGCCAAGAGGCCCCAGGGCCTCAGGACAAGGTGTCTCCTCCCAGCCCTTGGTGGCACAGACACTGCTGTGCCCCAGGGCACCAAGACTTGGCTTCTCTTTGTCCCCCCCTGCCATCCCTGCCTCCAGTTCTCTGCTCTGAGTGGAGCCTGGGGACACTTTCTCAGTCCTGTCCCTCACTGGGACCCATGAAAACTTCCAGAAACTTTGAAGTTCAATTCTGACTGGAATTCTTGAGAGGTTTGTGCCAGTCCCTGTCAGGAACTGATGCTCAGGGCCTCAGAGAGGGTCATTCCAGTCCTTGTGCTGTGTGTGTGCTGCTGAGCTGGGCCGGGCTCCTGGCACAGAGGCAGCTCCTGGCAAGCGGCAGCGCTGCACAGAGACAGCTCTGGCCAGGAGCAGCTCCTGGGCACAGCCCAGCAGGGCTGGGCCACTGCCTGCAGCCAGCCCGGGCACAGCACAGAGGCACACAGGGCTTAAACTCAGCCGGGGCTGGGAAGGGGCTGGGAAGTGACTGCGGGAGAATCACTCCCAGCCCCTGGCACAGGAAGCCTCTGGCTGCAGGACACGGCAGCTGCAGCTCCTGGAGGGATCTCCTAAAGCTGCAACATCCCAGTGCCTACGGATTCTGTGAGTACAACTCAGAGCATCTCGAGTGCAGGGGAGGTGAAATGCTCATGAGGCTCTGACGTGCTGAGGGTTTCTGATCACTCCCAGAATATTTCCAATACAAGGATTTTGATAGAAATGAGGAAATTTCCTGAGACTTTGTTTTCAGTTTCCTACCACTGGAGAATGGTGGGGAGGGAGGATAAATATTAAAGGTATTATGGATTTTGTCAGGTCCCTGGGACATCTGAACTGTTACTTTCAGTGATCAGCAGGTGCACAGGGGATCCCTCCTGTGCTTTCAGCCACTCCTGTGCCCATGGACAGCACCAGCATCACCTTGGCTGGACCCATCAGGCTCAGTCTGAGCTGTCCTTTCTCCAAGCTGCAAACAGAACCTGCCCCAGCCAGTGCCCTGCACACAGGCAGGTTTCTGTAGGGCCAAGGAGAGTGCACAGAGATTTGGGGTCTGTGAGTGCTGGCAGGGAGAGATCAGGCACAGGGAAACAGCTCCAGGAGGAAAATCCCGAGGAAGCAGAGAGAAGATCAGGCAATGAGAGAAAACAAAACCCAGAAATGCTTCATGGAGAGTTTAGAGATCTCCACAGGATCCCCTCCAGTGCAGCCCCTCCCTCTGAACAAGCCCTCTCCCTCCTGTGCCCCCCAGCCAAACCTCTGCCCTCAGGGCCGGGGCTCCAAGGCGTGAAGCCCCTCCTGGGCAGGCAGAGCTGCAGCAGAGCCGTGGGGCAGCTCTGCAGCCCCGAGCCCAGTTCCCTCTGCAGAGCACAGGGCTGGGAGCAGCTGCCCGGCCCTGGGGGCTCTGGGAGGGGGCACAGCTGGCTCAGGGTGACGCTGGCCCCAGTGCCCGGCTGTGGGCAGGGCTGTCAGTGCAGCCAGGGCAGCAGCTCAATCTCCCTGAATCCAGTGCCATCACTGGGACACTTGGAAGTCTCCCTGAGATTTCCTTCCAAGCTGGGAGCTTTTCTCCAAGATGCCAACCTGTGCTAGAGCATCTTTGTGTTATCTGAAAGGCTCAGATAGAAGAGAAAAGCAGAGATGCTACAAGTGTGAAAATGCTGTCGGGTTGGTGAAATGAGCCAGGTGTGTCCTCGGCTACGAATGTGGTGCTGAGACCTTGAGAGAGGGATGGACATTTGGGGGTCTGTGGTGGATCCATCTGCTCCCAGGAGCACCTGGTGATCTTTAAGGGAAACATGGGAGGGTGAACATTCTGCATTTGAGAAAAGTGAAACAGAGAAACTCTGAACAGGTCAGAATGACAGAGCACCTCCCCTGAGTCTCCACTCATCATCTTGCCTTGCAAAAGTTGCTCTGTTCTCCCTGAGGGCAGCAGAAATGCTGAGGGCTTCTGATACCCAAGAATTCCAGGAGAGATATGGGGGGAGCTTAAAAACAAAAACCTCAGAACTCTTAAACACAAAAGGGTGTCTGTGTGTTCCAGGGAGGGTGGATTGGAAATGGCTTTGATTGTGTTTACAGACATCTCCTCTAACTCTTCACTGTCTTTTTCTCCACGGCAGAACCCAATGCCCAGACACAGCCAATGTCCAACAGCAGCTCCATCAGCCACTTCCTCCTGCTGCCATTGGCAGACACGCGGCAGCTGCAGCTCCTGCACTTCTGCCTCTTCCTGGGCATCTCCCTGGCTGCCCTCCTGGGCAACGGCCTCATCATCAGCGCCGGAGCCTGCGGCCAGCACCTGCACAGCCCCATGTTCTTCTTCCTGCTCAACCTGGCCCTCACCGACCTGGGCTCCATCTGCACCACTGTCCCCAAAGCTATGCACAATTCCCTCTGGGGCACCAGCCACATCTCCTACTCAGCATGTGCTGCTCAGGTGTTTCTGTTTGTCTTCTTTATGGGAGTAGAGGTTTCCCTCCTCACCATCATGTGCTACGACCGCTACGTGTCCATCTGCAAACCCCTGCACTACGGGACCCTCCTGGGCAGCAGAGCTTGTGCCCACATGGCAGCAGCTGCCTGGGCCAGTGCCTTTCTCAATGCTCTGCTGCACACGGCCAATACATTTTCCCTGCCCCCGTGCCTGGGCAATGCCCTGGGCCAGTTCTTCTGTGAAATCCCACACATCCTCAAGCTCTCCTGCTCACACTCCCACCTCAGGGAACTTGGGGTTCTTGTATTTAGTGCCAGTTTAGGACTTGGCTGTTTTGTGTTCATGGTTTTCTCCTATGTGCAGATCTTCAGGGCCGTGCTGAGGATCCCCTCTGAGCAGGGACAAAGGCACAAAGCCTTTTCCACGTGCCTCCCTCACCTGGCCGTGCTCTCCCTGTTCCTCAGCACTATTTTGTTTGCTCACCTGAAGCCCCCCTCCATCTCCTCCCCATCCCTGGATCTGGCCCTGTCAGTTCTGTACTCGGTGGTGCCTCCAGCCCTGAACCCCCTCATCTACAGCCTGAGGAACCAGGAGCTCAGGGATGCCCTGAGGAAAATGATGACTGGATTTTTTCAGCAGCAATGAAGTGCCGGTTTTGTTCTCCACAGCTTCAGTGTAACTCAGTGCAGGCCCAGCCTGTCTGCTCAAGTTTTTCAGAGTGGTTGTGTGTGTGCAGGGTTTCCTTTTTCATTTTATGATAATGTTGTGCACAATGAAACTTTATTTATCCCATCATCATCCCGTTACTGGGATCATTCATCCTATTTAGAATTCACTGCTTACACCTCAAATTTTACCCAATGGAAATGAGGAATCACCTCCTCTGTGCACTTTAGCAAAATAAAGGATCCTGCAGCAACTTGTTGGTCAAAAATGCTTCCTTTGAAACCTCATCTGAATCTGGCAGGGCAGTGCCTGTGTGCAGAGGGGGAGAGAAGCTGAGTCCCAGCACAGCAGCAGGGCCAGGGAGCAGCAGCACTCGGTGCTTTCAGAGCTGCTCTGTTTATCCTTCCACGCTGTCCTTCTGTCCTTGTGGGAGCCCTCAGCTCTGGCTGCTGCGCTGCTGTCCTGCTCTGTGGCTGTCCTGTGAGCACAGGAGGGGTTGACAGTTTTGTGTTATTTAAAAGTAGACAGCAGTGGCTGGAATTGCTGGGCTGATCAGTGAAGTTTTTCAGAATTTTATGGCCCTGACATGTGAATCACAGGTGGATCACAGCGAGTCCTGGAGCTGCCAACCTGAACATGAATAACAGAATGGACAAAGCTGCAGCTTAAACGTGACTTAAAAATAGATCCCCAGAGTGGCCAACCCAGAGATTGTGGTGTGTGAACTGGAACAACCACATTACAACAAGGACTGCAGACCCACCAAAACCCCACCCAAACCCAGCTCAGAGGGGCCATGGTGGCCCCGTGGCAACCACTGGTCACCAAAGCAGTGAAGCCGTGGAGAGCGAGAGGCTCAGTGGCTGACATTTCTGTGGGACGGGGCTGTCGTGTGAGGGGTGGGGGCTTTAGATCCCAGGGGAATCATTGCCCAGGGAGTTTTTGTTCAGGTCTGTAGTGCATTGATGCTGCCTGGACTCCAGGCACCCACCAAAGCTGCTCTCTCACTCCTGTCCACAGCTGGACAGGAGAGAGAAAATATAACAAAGGGTTCATGGGTTGAGATAAGGACCAGGAGAGATCCCTCATCCAACACCGTCCTGGGCAAAACAGGCTCAACTTACAGATATCAAGTGAATTTATTCATAACAAAATCAGAGCAGGATAATGAGAAGTGAAAGAAGAGCTTTCAAAACACCTTCCCCCTCCCCTCCATCCTTCCCACCGATGGCGCAGGAGACAGGGAATGGGGATTGTGGTCAGTTCATCTCCTGTGGCTTCTCCCGCTGCTCAGGGAGAGGAGTTGTTCCCCTGAGAGACCGTGGGGTCCCTTCCCACGGGAGACAGTTCTCCGTGAGCGTCTCTGACATTTGTCCAATCTGACGAGCAGCAGTCCTCCCAAAACTGCTGCAGCGTGGGTCACTCTTCCACGGGGTCAGTTCTTCAAGGCCAGGCTGCTCCAGCCTGGGAGCAGGGCCCCTCTGCACCGGGTCTGCCACTGGATCACAGCCTCCTGCAGGCATCCACCTGCTCCGGCACGGGCACCTCCCCCAGGGGCTGCGGGTGGATCTCTGCATCCCCCATGGATCCCCAGGGGCTGCGGGTGGATCTCTGCATCCCCCGTGGATCCCCAGGGGCTATGGGTGGATCTCTGCATCCCCCGGGGATCCCCAGGGCTGCGGGTGGATCTCTGCATCCCCCGGGGATCCCCAAGGCTGCAGGGGCACAGCTGCTCCACCATGGTCTCACCACGGCCTGCAGAGGAATCTCGGCTCTGGCTCCTGGAGCAGCTCCTCCCCCTCCTTCTCCACTGCCCTTTGTGTCTCCCTGCTGTTTCCCTCACACGTTCTCCCCTCCTCCTCTTCTCTGACTACAAAAACACTGTGTCCCACTTTGTTTTCATTTCCTTCTGAAATCTGCTATCACAGAGGGTTACCAGCCTCTCTCAGTGGCCCACCCTTGGCCAGTGCCATGTCCATCTTCAGAGCCATCGGGGATCGGCTCTGCCGGACATGGTGGAAGCTTCCAGCAGCTTCTCACAGAAGCCACCTCTGTGGCCCCCCCGCTACCAAAAACCAGCCCGTGCCAAACCAACACACACAGGAAGGAAAGCACGGAGCCCCAGCACTCCAGGGCAGGTGAGAAGCAGCTCTCGCCATGCCAAGGTCAGCCGGAGCTGCCAGGCGGCCCCAGGAGCCCAAGGCAGCCAGAGCTGTTCCACGGTCCCTTGGCTCCGTGGGCCCTGCAGGGTCACAAAGGCCCCTCGGTTCTTTGGGGCCAGCAGTGCCACAGTGGCCCCTTGGTTCCGTGGAACGCCACAGGGTCACAATGGTCCCCTTGGTGCCACCAGCCCTGCAGGGTCACAATGGCCCCTGGGTTCCACGAGGCCACACAGGGTCACAGTGGTCTCCAGAGGAAGGGCAGCACCGAGCCCCAGGGTTTCAGGGGCAGATGAGACACAGCCACCAGAGGCCAAGGCCAGCCACATCTGTCTGTCCTGGCAGGTTTTTCTGGGAGCAACCCTTGGATATTGGGAATTTGGGAGGTGGAATCCCAGTTTTGGCCTTGGGCACCTTGTTGAGTAACACAGTTCTGTGCTCGCTGCACGAGCTCTGGCGTGCCCTTGGTCAGAGAGAGTCCAGCTGCGTTACTTCTGTGCGTTGCAGAAGCGACTTTGGCATCAGGAAAAGAGCTGCTGGCTGAGCTCGCTGGCTTCTTTGCAGAGGAGACACGGCAGGAGCTGATGATATCGGCTCACGTTAGTTGGGAGATAAAGGAAGAGAGAGAGGGTTCTGGTCTGGCTTCCCACAGGTTTATTGTCAGAAGTTTAGCAACCAGAACATGGCAATGATCTTAATCTGGGATCCCGCCGAGAGGCTTTTCCCTCAGTTTTAGAGGGGGTTTGAAAACTGCGGGGAAAGGGGAAAACAACCAATGAGTTACAAGCCAGGGGGAGGATAAAATTCAACAGGAACTACTGGGAGATACAACAAAGAACCAGTGAGCAACCGAGTAAGAGGGAATTCTCCCGAACAGGGAAAAGCAGTTTGGAGCCGGGCGCAGCCCCGGGGGGATGCGGCTTAAGCTTCTGAGCCGTCCATCGATCCACCCTGCGAGTCTGTGTCCGGGGAAATTCGATCCACGGCAGGGTCCGGGGCTGATCGGCATCTCGCTGCCCCAGCCCAGCAGTGGGCTGGCTCATAGCAAGAGCTGAGAAGGATGGGTTTTTTCCACATGAAAGAAAAGCACAAAGTCTGGGTGTTTCGGGAGAAGATGAGAGGTGGCCACCATGGGCGAGGGCAGCCAGATCTGTCTCTCATGGCAGCTTTTGTCTGGGAGCAATCCTTGGATAGACAGAATTTGGGAGGTAGAATCTCAGTTTTGGCCATGGGCGCCTGGAGGAGAAGGACGGTTCTTTTCCTTAGGAAGGAAATCATGGAGCCCCAGGAGCCCCAGGGCTCCTGAGCCAGCCCCTGCTGCCCCGGGAGGGAATTTGGGGAGGGGACAGAGGGGGTGCGCAGCCCCCACCGGGGGATGACCCCGGCCCAGCGCCCTTCGTTCAGCACCGAGCTGGGCTTGGGGCCGCAGGAGGAAGAGGCCGATGGGAAGCAGATCCTGCAGGGGGGACAGGGCTTGGGCTCAGGGCAAGGTCCTGCCCTGCACACCTGGCTCAGGTGTGACCCTGCCCTGGGACGGGAGCGGGACATTCCCATCCCCACGGATCAGGGCTGGGAGCAGTGCTGGGACCATGGACATGGAAATCCTGGGAGCGACTGGGACTGCAGTGTGGGCTACTGGGAGCTACTGGGAGCTACTGGGAGCTACTGGGAGCTACTGGGAGCAACTGGGAATGACAGGTGTGTGCTGGAGGCAACTGGGATATACTGGGAATGAATGAGATCATGCTGGGAGCAACTGGAACCATGCTGGGGCAACTGAGGTGACTGGGAATGAGCATGCTGGGGCAAACTGGGATCAACTGGGAGTGACTGTGTCTGTGCTGGGGGCCACTGAGGTCATACTTGCAGTGACTGGGACTGTACTAGGGGCAACTGGGAGCAACTGGAAGGATGCTGGAGGTAACTAGGATCGCACTGAGGGTGACTGAGATCATACTGGGAGTGACAAGGAGCATGCTGGGGGCAATTTGGACCATGCTGGGGGGAACTGGGATATACCGGGAGCAACTGGGACATCACTGAGGGTGACTGGGAGTGGCTGTGGGCAACTGGAATCATGCTGGAAGCAACTGGGAGGAAGTGGGAATGACTGGGAGCATGCTGGGGGCAACTGGGATATGCTGAGAGAGACTGGGAGTCACTGGGATCATGCTGGGAGTGACTGGGAGCGTGGCAATGGCCTGGGCTGGCTGATGTGGGCCCTCAGGGTGCGCAGGGAGCACTGCGACATTGCGAGGCCCCTGGAACTGTTATAAACGACACAGATCTGATATGGAAATGAGTTCTTAAAATGCATTGAGAACTCGATAAAAATGGCAAAGCAAAAGGGGGCAGCACTGGGAGCGTGGCTGGGTGCCAGAGGCTCGCCCACAGAATGCCCATCCTGCCTTTTATAACCCTGTGATTGCAAACCGCTCTCTGTTCCGAGGTCCACTGGAGACTCCTCCTGGAATCGCCCAGACTCTTTCCATCATTGGTTTAGGCACTTTATATCCCAGCTGGGATCTCAAGACTGCCCCAATCAGGTACCTGAGGTGATTTTTCTCTTTTGATGAGGAGGAGGATGAGGAGGACAAGGAGGAGGAGGACGAGGATGAGGAGGAGGAGGACGAGGAGGAGGAAGACGAGGAGGAGGAGGACGAGGACAAGGAGGAGGAGGAGGAGAAGGAGGAGGACAAGGACGAGGAGGAGGATGAGGAGAATGAGGAGGAGGATGAGGAGGAGGACGAGGAGGAGGAGGAGGAGGAGGAGAAGGAGGAGGACGAGGACGAGGAGGAGGACGAGGAGGAGGACGAGGAGGAAAACGAGGAGGACGAGGAGGACGAGGAGGACGAGGAGAAGGAGGACGAGGACGAAGACGAGGAGGAGGACGAGGAGGAGGATGAGGAGGAGGACGGGGAACACGAGGAGGATGAGGACGAGGAGGAGGAGGACGATGAAGAGGAGGAGGAGGAGGAGAGGGATGAGGAGGACGAGGAGGACAAGGAGGAGGAGGAGGACGAGGAGGACGAGGAGGACAAGGAGGAGGAGGAGGAGGAGGACGAGGAGGACGAGGAGGAGGAGGAGGAGTAAAAGGAGAAGGAGGAGGAGGGGGAGGAGGACGAGGAGGACAAGGACGAGGAGGAGAAGGAGGACGAGTAAAATGAGGAGGAGGAGGAGGAGGACAAGGAGGAGGAAGAAGAGGAGGACAAGGAGGACGAGGATGAGGAGGACAAGGAGGAGGAGGAGGACGAGGAGGAGGAGGGGGAGGAGGAGGAGGAGGAGGACGAGGAGGAGGAGGACGAAGACGAGGAGGGGGAGGAGGAGGAGGACGAGGGGGACGAGGAGGAGGAGGAGGAGGACGAGGACGAGGGGGAGGAGGAGGACGAGGAGGATGAGGAGGACGAGGAAGAGGAGGAGGAGGAAGAGGAGGACGAGGAGGAGGAGGGAGGACAAGGAGGAAGAGGAGGAGGAGGAGGAGGACGAGGAGGAGGACGAGGAGGAGGAGGAGGACGAGGATGAGGAGGACGAGGAGTATGAGGAGTACGAGGAGGAGGACCAGGAGAAGGAGGACGAGGAGGAGAAGGAGGAGGATGAGGACGAGGACGAGGAGGAGGAGGATGAAGACGAGGAGGGGGAGGAGGAGGAGGAGGAGGAGGAGGAGGAGGAGGAGGAGGAGGAGGAGGAGGAGGAAGAGGAGGAGGACGAGGAGGACAAGGAGGATGAGGAGGATGAGGAGGACAAGGAGGAGGAGGAAGAGGAGGAGGACGAGGAGGACAAGGAGGATGAGGAGGACAAGGAGGAGGAGGAGGAGGACGAAGATGAGGAGGGGAGGAGGGGGAGGAGGAGGAGGAGGACGAGGACGAGGACGAGGAGGAGGAAGAGGAGGAGGACGAGGAGGAGGACGAGGAGGACGAGGAGGACGAGGGGGACGAGGACGAGGGGGACGAGGAGGAGGAGGAGGAGGAGGACGAGGAGGACGAGGAGGACGAGGAGGATGAGGAGGAGGTGGAGGAGGACGAGGAGGAGGTGGAGGATGAGGAGGACGAGGAGGACGAGGAGGAGGACCAGGAGGAGGAGGAGGACGAGGAGGAGGTGGAGGATGAGGAGGACGAGGACGAGGACAAGGATAAGGACGAGGACGAGGAGGACGACGAGGACAAGGACGGAGAGGAGGAGGAGGAGGAGGATGAGGAGGAGGAGGACGAGGAGGAGGAGGAGGAGGAGGACAAGGACGAGGACAAGGTGGATGAGGAGGAGGAAAAGGAGGAGGAGCAGGAGGAGGAGGAGGAGGAGGAGGAGGAGGAGGACGAAGACGAGGACGAGGACGAGGAGGACCAGGAGGAGGACGAGGAGGGTTTGGACGAGGACGATGATGGCGAGGTTGAGGACGAGTACGAGGAGGAGGTGGACGGGGATGAGGAGGAGGACGACGAGGAGGACGAGGAGGAGCAGGATGAGGAGGAGGATGATGAGGAGAAGGTAGACGAGGTGGTGGAGGACGAGGAGGAAGAGGGGTAAGGGTGGAGATCTTCCTCATCCTGCTCCTCCACTGCTGACCCCAGGCAATTCCCTGGAGCATCCAACACCTGCCTTTGGTGCTCGAGGATCTTGTCTGGCAGCTCTCTGAGCCTCTTCACCTTTGGCAGCGCAGCAGCATCCTTGGAGTCATGGACTGGCACCTGGCAGGCAGCTCCAGGACACTTGCTGCTCCTAGGATGCTTTTCTCTGGGATAATCTTCTTGGACACGGCCTTGCTCCAGTTTTTACTTCCAGCCCTTTCCTGGCCATCTGCATCCCCAGCCACAAGCAGGTTCTGATATCCGACATGGCTCTAGGAGAGCAGGGACTCCTGTCTGGGGGCAAAGAAAACAAAGACAACTTGTAACAAGAGAACCTGGAGCTTCTAGTCAGAAGAGAAAGGACTATTCAATCAAGGCAGGGCCGATGGAGGAAACTTTCTAAAATGGACCAAGCAGCAGAAGCACAGGAGTTTTCAGAAGAAATTCCCCTCCCAGCACTTGGCTTAGGGAAAAAGCCTGATGTTGCTAGGAGAGACTTGAGTTCAGGTCTAGTATTGGGTAGCAGACATCTGAACATTTAGACTATTGGCTGTCCAGGCTCACGCTATTCCAACCTGAGAGTGAAACTATTCTAAAAGCTAGGGATGCTTGGAAGAAATGTTTCTGCTCACACCACGACTGGGGACCGTGTATCATTCATACCTTGCACCTGTCCAAAGGCCTTCCTCTGTCTGCGCTCCGGCAGCTCTCACCGAGGCTCTGGCAGGGATGGAGGCTCTTGCCACAAGTATCCCAAGCATGGAGATCTTCCTCATCCTGCTCCTCCACTGCTGACATCAGGGAATTCCCTGGAGCTGCCAACACCTGCCTTTGCTGCTCGAGGATCTTCTCTAGCACCATGCCAAAGGCCTTCTCCTATGGCAGCGCTGCAGCATCCTGCGAGTCACGGACTGGAACCGGCACCTCCAGGAAAGTTCTGCTGGGAAACACCCGTCAGCCATTCCCTGACTGCAATGAGCTGGCCTCCTATTCCTCTGCAAGGCTCCTCCTGGCCAGGTGCATCCTCAGCAATGAGACGGCTCTGCTGAGAGCCGCGGCTCGGAGGGAGCAGCGAGTCCTGTCCAAAGGGCTTCCTCCGTCTCCAGTCCTGCACCTCTCACAGGGGTACCAGGTATGGTCAAGTCTCCGGCCAGGAGTATCCGACGTGTGGAATTCATCCTCATCCTTCTTCTCCATTGCTGATGGTACTAAATGCCCTGCAGATGGGAACATCTGCATTTGCTGCTGGAGCATTTTTTCCAGGGCCACACCAAAAGTCTTCTCCTCTGGTACTGTCACATCGTTCTTGGAACCTTGGTTGGGAACTGGTGGCTCCAGGACAATCGCTGCTCTGCCTCTGGCTTGTGGGAGTGCCTTACTGGAGGCCTCTTCTTTTCTATCTCCTGCTTAAATAAGAAAGGCTTCGTAACTTGACTGCTCTATGCCAGCTATGAGTACATCATCTCTTCTGGAACTCTTTTACAGTGGACACAGAGTTTGTTGAAGCTCATTCTCACAACTCTTATCGTGACTATGCCTCATAACTCTTACAACTCTTATTAGTTCATAACCTGGATTACACATCGTCTCTGTCCAGATTAGAATTTTAAAATATACAATACAATTCTCAATATCCTCTAGCTACAAGATGTAACCACACATCTTTGTCCTTTTTTATTTTTGCAAAAACATTGGCAATTGTTTCTCTCTTTAATATTTTTCCCTTCAGAACTCATCTGTTTCCTGTTTTCACTTCCTCTACTCAGAAGACCTTTCCTTTGGTTTATTCTTGTACTGATTCTCCAATCTTTCCAGGCTACTTTATAAAGATGTAGCTGGTGCAACATATATTTCTTAGATAGTTTTTGTTATTTTGATTTATACTACAGGAAGATGATAAAACACGCATTTTACATTACCTCGGACGGCAAAAATTTTTTGCATTTTTAATGGAAAATATATTTTTAAAGTTTGGATAGCATAATTTAAAAAAAATAGTTTCATTACCTGTCCAGTAGCCATAGCATAGATCTGTATCCATCATCTAAAAGTAAAGCCAGCTTTTGATTTGATACACACATTGAGACTTTATCCTGTATGAAATAAAGCAGAAAAAATATGCTATTACAGTTTTATCTTCAACTCAATTGGATGCTTTTGCCCAGACTCTTTGCTCCATATATGTCATTTACACCACAGAAAACAAGACAGAATCCTATCCAAGCAAAAATCAGTGGGAATGGAGAATGACTTACTCGGCAACACCTGATTCTCTCTGTGCAACATGCACTACAGCTTTCTTCCGGTCTGATCAAACACTTCTTATGGTAAAGATCACCATCCTATAATCTGGACTACGGACTGACTTCCCGGCTCGACGTGCCTCATCGCCGCCAACCTGATCCATTCTCTGCACATTGACTGAGCCTGACCGTACCCTCTGCAACCACCACCTCCCTGGGCAACCTGTGCCTGACCACCCCAACAGCGAAAAAAAATTTAAAATGTCATCCGAATCCCACTGTCCCATTTGAAGGCCACTCCCTCTAGTAGCCCGTAGGCTTCTTTTCAGAAGCGATGTGAGGGGAAGGCGGCTCGCCGCTCCTCTTTGCCCACACGGCTGGCTCCCTTCCAGGCCCGATCCCACCCACGGTAAGGAAGGAACGCACCCACCCACACGCCCGGGGCCACTCCTTCACCGGGGCTCTGTCAGTCCCCCGCCGCGGCTCGGTCAGTCCCTCGCCGGGGGTCACTCCCCCAGCACAGCCCGCTCCCTGCGATCGCCCCGCCGCCGCCGCTCCCGCTCTGCCACCCCCACGGCCCCTCAGCGGCACCGGCCCCTCCGGGCCCCGCCCCCGCCCCGCGGCTCCCCATTGGTGGCGCGCGCTCCGCCCGCGGGCCGAGCAGCGCGAGCGACGCAGGCTCCGCCCCCTGTCCCGCTGCGCGCGCGGAGCGCTCGGCCGTGCCCTGGGGAGCGGCGGCCGCGGGGCCCGCGCGGAGCGGCCGTTCCTCCGTGGCTGCGCCGCCAGCACGGCCGGCAACGCGGGCGCGCAGAAGGCGCTTCGGCCACCGGGCAGGAGGGGTCACTGCAGAAACCCAAACGTTCTGCAAGAGCGGGAATTGGTGTCCAAGGACATAGTTTACACCTGCACTTGGCTCGCAGCATCCCCCTGCCGCGCTACGGGCTGGTTACTTTAGGCGGCCACAGAGCCCTTAAAGGGAACTGGGCCGCCTTGACTTGTTAGCAAAGCGGCCACAGAGTCCCTAAATCAGACTGGGCTGCCTGGAGTTGTTACTAAACTCTCCACATTGCACTGACCGTTCTGTGCAATTTCCAATGGCCCCGCAGAAAAAGACCTGGGGGTGGTGGCCAAGAGCTGCTGAACACAAGCCCAGGTGTGCCCAGGTGGCCAAGAAGGACACTGGCATCCTGGCCTGGGTCAGCAACAGTGCGGCCAGCAGGACCAGGGCAATGACTGTCCGTCCCCCTGTTTTGGGCACCGCTGAGGCCCCACCTCGAATCGTGGGGTCAGTTTTGGGTCCCTCACTGCAAGAAAGACTTTGAGGTGCTGGAGCGTGTCCAGAGAAGGGAATTGAGCTGGGGCAGGCTCTGGAGCACAAGTCTGAGGAGAAGCGGCTGAGGGAGATGGGGGGGCTCAGCCTGGAGAAAAGGAGGCTCGGGGAGGACCTTCCCTCTCTCTCCAACTCCCTGGAAGGATACCGGCTTCGGTGGGGATTCCTAACCATAAGGTATCTATCCCATGATCTTTTGCGCCAAGAAGATTGTCACTGTAACTTTAGGATTTGGCAGCCGGGAAACCCTGGGGAAGATGGAGGGCTTTGCTTTAGGGCACGTGTTTTTAAAGGCTGCCCAGGCAGTCGCACATCGTGCAAAAGGTGTACGCTCTGCCCGAGACTTACAGGAATCCTGGAATTCAGTGACTGCGGTGTAAAACTGCCTGCTTCCCTTCCGCCGGCGGATCGGGGCAGTCGCTTGCGTGGTTGCTGCGGGAGCTTTTGTGCATTCGGCTTCGGGACTTTGCTAGGCTGCAATTCGGCAATGTGATCGAATGTGCCTGCTTTCCCTGCCTCCCTGCCGCTCGGGAATGCACAGACGGTGCATGGTGTTCCGCCTGGAGCCGGGGCTGTGTCCGCCGTCCCCTGAGTGCCCGGGGAATCGCTCCCTTAGCTCCGTTGTGTCCGAGCCGCCGCTGCCCCCGCCCCGCTGAGGGGCCAAGCGTGCAGCGGAGCGCCCCCTGCCGGCCGCGAGTGCCCCCGGCCCCGCCCCGCGCCCGCCGCAGCCGCCAGCGGCCCCTGCCGGGCGTGGCCGTAACTGCAGCAAAGGGCAAACACGGCCCTGGGCGGGGGAACCTCCTGTGCGTGTGCTGGGGTTTGTTCTGTGCATATTCTGTACTAAAGAACTGATACTCCTTTCCTGCATTTTTTCAGTCCCATAATTTTCGAAGTTATAATGATTTGGAGAGAGCAGTCTTCTTGCCATTCCAGGAAGGTTCCCACTTCCTTAGCAGACATTTAACTTTTAAAACAGGACACTTTGTTAAAAAAACCCAAACCCGGGAACATTTCATGATTTCATGTACTACATGATTTCACATCTAAAGAAACCGGGCTGTCTGCCCTTTTCTTCTCAGGCAATGCATTCCTCTGTCTTCAAGTACAAAAGCAACAAAGCGATTATAGGTAACAGTGGCAGAATACGCTGTGTTACTGTCACAGGGCCTCCCGGCTTACTTCACCAGCTCCTGTCTGCTGTTTGTTGCTGCCCAGTGAAGAAGAGTCACATTTTCTTTGTCTGGTTGGCGAACATCATATCCTGCTTCTACCAGTTCTTTGCATTGCTCTGCCATTCCATACCTTAAATGAGACAACACCCATTTACTTACCGTTTGTTAAATATCCTCCAGTTTGGAGACAGTCGCATCCTAAAGAAAAAATACATCTCAATAAGCATCACCCAGCAGTTCCTACTTGAGCAGATTCCACACTGCATTCAATGGAAACCTTGTAAAAAGAGTGGAGCTGTGCCTTGAGGAGTAGAAGCTTCTACTTAGCAAATCTGTCTGAAATGCTTTTGGTTTATTTACAATAGTAGCTGTAAGTGATGTTTCTTCTTCCACTACAGGGAGAAAATGAAACTGAAGATGTTTCCTCTGTAAAAATTGAAGCTTTGTAACAATGGATCTCCCGCTCCCAGAGGAAACGTGCCACGGCCCTTGGAGAACTGGCAGTCACTGCTCACAGGCCATCGGAAAAAGGGATAATTGTCACCCCCAGCTCAGCCTCCAGATCAGGGCTGACAGGACTCTCGCCATCCCCTCACGGTGGGATCCTGGCTGGAAGCATCACAGCTCGGGTCAGGACTTTGGGTAGAGACTTGGAGAGCAATTCAGGGCACAAGAGGGTTGGCAGCCCTTAGAAAAGAAAAGAAAAATGAAAGAGCAGGTGCATTTATGAAAAACCCCTTTTTTTTACCGACCCCTGTTTCGGTAGGTCACGGCAGTAGACAGAAGGTAGCATAGATTTGTAGCTGGCACCCAGGCCTGTTCCTGTAACTAGACTGGTTACTGCACTTTCCATCTCTATCAGTTGTTTTTAGGGTAGAGGAAGATATTTGGGAGGGGCACAATGGGCCCAACACCATGGGAGCAAGTCCAGGATGTCAACGGCTTTCAGTTGTGAATGAGCAGGAAAGCTAAGAGGCAAAGTCAGGCTTTTTTCTCATCCTGAAGGTGGAGAAGGGAAAATTCAGAGCTGACAAAAATATACCGTATTGGGGTGCACAAGTGCAGGGAGAACCCTCCCTTGCTGGACAGGAGGTGCTACGAGCATTCAGTGATTCTTTGTTGGCATAGCAAAGTCTCCAGAAGGGAGCTGGGGAGAAATACCACTCCTTCCACCCAGTGTTCTGTAGCTCTGGGCTACACGGTGCAACAAAGTTATCAAGAATTGCTCCGTTACATAACACAACTCCCGAATGTGAGACGGGGTTAGAGGCTGGTAACACCAAGGGGGTTCCCTTGGAGTCCCTAGGGATCACTTTCTCTGCCGCTCCTTCCTCTGCCACGGCGGTCACCTCACGCTCTTTCCCTGCCCCAGCGTGGGAGGCTGAGCCTGCTGGAGCGTGACCATCTGTCCCAGAGTCTCTTTCAGCATCTGCGCATCCCTGCACAGCTCCTGTAGACGCTGCTGTCCCCTGAATCCAGGCAGACCGGGCTGCATTTGCCTGCTGCCAGTGTGAGGGGAAGAAAGAGCAAGAGTTCAATAGGTCTTGACCTGAAATGACGTTTTGGCGCTTCTGCTTCTTCTCACAGCTTTGGCAGCTGAGCAGCATCTCAGTCCCTGCCACCCACTGGCCCTTGGAATGCACACATGAGCCCACGTATCGCTTCTGGTGAACCCAAGTGGCCGCGTCAGTTTGAAAGGGCAGCTGTTGTTTCACTGTTGCATTTCTTGGCTGGTTACAGCCCCTCCTGCCTGTACTACAGCCTGTGCTTGAAGACACAAAACTGCCATGAAGACACAAAACTACCATGATGCCTTGAGGAAAGGCATCAAAAGCTTGACAAAGGCTGAAGGGAACACTCTGATTACCCTTTTTCCCAAGAGATTTCTTTAGCTGAAGTTGCTAAACAGGACCAGACTTGACACCGCGGCATGGGCTTGTGGTTCTTTTATTTCTCGAGCCCTCAGTCCTGCGTGGGACTCGGTAACCGGGTGCTGCAGAGGCTCCGGCAAGGCATCAAAGACGCCTGCCCCGCACCCAAGGGTGGTGCAAGATCTCCTCCAGCTCTGGCCTGTCCACGGGGTGCTTGGACAAACACCAGCGGATCAGATGTTGGCACTCTGGGGAGAGAAGCCAGAAAGCACCGGTCACTTGCAGAAGGCTCCTGCCCAGCTGCTCCCGGCACCCGCAGGGCCTGGGCCGTGCTGCGTGTGCCCAGAGCTGTGCCGGCCTCCCGGCTGACTCTGCCCTTTGCGGGACAGCGGCACGGCAGGACACGGGCCACCTCCTTCAGCCAAGCGGGCCACACCGACCCTGTTGTCACGGGCTGCCTCCTGCGGCCAGCCCTTGAGGGCAGATCGGCTTCCCACGCAGCCACATGAGGGCCACGCTGGGCTGCGTGGGAAGCCGATCTGCCAAAGCCTGCCTTCTTGAGGCCGGACACCAACCTGGAGAGACCTGCTGCCAGAAGAAGAGCTGCCCCGACACGATGTCACGGTCCTCCTGGAAGGGCATGTTCCCACAGACCATGACGTACAGCAGCACGCCCAGGGACCAGATGGTTGCTGAATGGCCGTGGTAGCAGCCAAGGCAGATCCACTCGGGTGGGCTGTACATGTGTGCTCCTAGGGGACACAGGCGGCGCTGTCCAGGCGCAGGCTGCTGGCTTCCAGAGCCTGGTGCCAGCCTCCTGGCGGAAGCAGGGGCTGCACCGGTGGCCACAACTTCCCCCCGAGGCCACCCGGCGTCCCCCAGCCAATTGGCTAAAGCCAGGAAACCATTCTGCAAGGCAAACAAGGCCAGCGCAGCAGCCCAAGCCCTTGCGGGCCTGCCAAGCCGGGCGGCCGGGGCCTGGCTTTGGCAGCCCCCCTCTGTGGGCAGGGCCGGCAGCCGGCTCCTGGGGCACAGCATCTGGCCCGTGCCAAAGGGCAGCCGGCAGCCGGCTGAATGCCGCACCACGCAGCCCAGGAGGGAATGGGGCCGTGCAGTGCCTGGCACTGGGAGCAGGGCCCGGCCTGTGGGCTCACCGGCAAATCGCGTGAAGGCCTGCTCCCGGAGGAAGGTGCCGCAACCGAAGTCGATGAGCTTCAGGTCGCCGCTCTCTGGGTCCACGAGGAGGTTCTCCGGCTTGATGTCCCGGTGCAGGACGCCGCAGGCGGTGCAGTGCCGCACGGCCTCCAGCACCTGGCAGAAAAGCCAGCGCGCCATCTCCTCGCACAGGAACCCCTGCTCCAGCAGGAAGGCCAGGAGATCCTGCGATGGCTCCGGACGCTCCATCACCAGCAGGAAGCTGTCAGGCAGCTCAAACCAGTCGAGGAGCCGGATGATGTTGTGGCAGCCAGAGCCCACCTTCTCCATGAGCACGATCTCCATGGGAACACGGGTGCCGTCGGGCTGTGAGGAGGAGACAGTGCCTCCAGCAGGCCTGATGCTGCCCTGTGGCTCCGCTGCCCCGTGCCTGGGATGCCCCAGTGCCCCCTTGGGCAGCCTCCCTGGTGCTTGGGCTTCCTCCCGCCCAGGGGATGCTGGGGGGTGCCCCCCTGCCCGGCCCCACCACCGGTGTTCGGCATCCCCGGGCCCGCCATGCTCCGGCTCGCACGCTGAGCCCACGCCCGCTCCCCCCGCCCTGCGCCGCCTCCCGCCCCCGGGGCCCGGCCTTATCCCTGCCCGCCACGCCCCGCTCTGTCGCGGTGGCCCCGCTCACTCACCAGCTCGTACCACTGCAGGACGCTCTCCCGGGCCACGCGTTTGATGGCCACCTGCAACCCCACGAGAGACGGGGCTGAGCTCAAGCCCTGCCCCGCCCCGCCCCTGGCCCTCCTCCCGCGCCCCGCCGTCCCGGCCACTTACCGGGCTCCCGTCCGAGAGGCGGATGCCCGAGAAAACGGTGCCGAAGCCACCGCTGCCCAGCTGCGGGCCCAGCTGGTACAGCTCCTGCAGCTTCTTCTTTTGCCCTGCGACCGAGACCGAGCCATCAGCCTTGCGCCCAGGGCCCCCCCGGCCAAGTGCCCGCGAGTGAAGCGGGCCGAGCCACCGCGGGCCACGTTGCTCTGACCTGCTTCCTGCTGCGCGCCGGGCAGCGGCCACCGCCTTGCAGCCGTCGGGCTGGCGAGCGGCAGAGCTGGGGCAGGGGAGCGCGCAGAGGCGGCTGCAGGAGCCGGAGGGCAGCGGGGCAGGGCGGCACCGTCGCTGTCCCCGGCGTCGTGGGCTGGACTCTGCTGTTGAGGACTGCCGGGGCTACAGCCCAAGGACTCGCACAGGGGGGTGTCAGGAGCAGCTGCAAACCAGAGAGGGGTTTTTTGAAGCCGTGGCATCAGAAGCACTGGAAACAGCCAGAGACTCTGCTGCTCTCAAGGGCCCTGGCCTGGCCTGGGGATGCCCCTCAAGAGCCCCGAGGGAGCCTCAGACAGCTCCTCAGAAGATCTCACCTGCTACCAGAAAGGCCTTCCTGGTAGTCGGTGGCCGTCTCGGAGCAGCTTCCTGGAGATGGAGGAGCCTCCTGGGTCTCTTGAGGGTCGTCTCCGCCACCAGGCACGGGCTGTTGCCAGCTGGCACAGCCAGCACAGCATCCTGGGAGCTGTGGGCGGGCAACTGCTGGCTCCAGCTCACTTGCTGCTCCGCCACCTGCTCCTGAGAAGGCTCCCCTGGATCGGGCTGGGCTCCCACTTGGACTTCTGGGCTTTCCCTGGCCACGTCAGTTGTCAGGGTTGCGCCCGTGTTGTTGAAGTCCGTGAGTCCAAGGGAGCTGGGAGACCTGTCCACAGGCTCTGCACCTTCTGCAGGCTGACAGGTCTCACTGAGCGTCTGCGGGGGATGGAGGCTGTCAGAGATAGCTGAGGCTCGTGGCAGGATGGAGGATCTCTGACAGCCTGAGCTTCTTGCCTGGATAGCGGGTCCCTCATGGTGTGCCATCCTTGCAAGGGTTGAGGCTCTCCCAGGGATGGAGAATCTTGCTGGGAGCAGCCTCTTGAAGGGATGGAGGCTCCTGGAGGAGCTGGACGAGCCACAGCAGGGCAGGTGGCCTCGCTTCAGCAGCTCCTCCAGTTCTTTCCACAACGCCTGCCACATCCCAGAGTAGAGCGGCACCCATGTCCCATTGCGAGCCCAGAGCAGCAGCATCAGCTCCTGCAGCTCCTGGGCCACTGCCACGCAGGGGCCGCAGCTGCAGGGGCTGTCCAGGGGGCTCGCGGGAGCACGTGGCCGCTTGCGAGGGGTTGCCCGAGGCCTGGAGGACCTGGGAGCCACAGGGGCTCCTCGCTTCCTCCGTGAGCCTCTGGGCTGCACCCCGGGGCGCTTGTGTCTCTTCGATGTCCATGCCTGCCGCCTCCGTGGTTGCCAGTGGCCAACGGCCCACCAGACAGCCACAGTGGCCAGCAGCAGGACAAGCACAATCACCAGGACGCCACCGTCACCCATGGCTCCGGCACGTCCCATCGCGACTGCACTGGCAGCTGCAGGTGCTGGCCTGTGTTACGTAGCGACTGCGCGGTGATGTCACAGTGCTGTGGGCCAGGACAGCCGTGTGACATCCCAGCCCTGCCTCTCGCCAGCGCTCAGCCCCTTTGTGCCGTCACAGCCCTGCCTCACCCCAGCGCTCTCCAGTGCCACAGGAGGAAGAAAGGGGCTCCCTGTGGGCACTTGAGGGCCCTCTGGAGCAGAGTGGGTGGAAGATTCTTGTCTAAGTAGGACACAGGGATGAGGAGGGGAATGATGATGGTGTCACCTCCTTGCTGGCAGAGCACGGGACATGGATTGTCCAATGGGACACTGTAAAGTCCTTGGGGAGGGCAAGCCCTGCTCAGCAACATCCAAACCACCCACGTGCTATCCACTTCATTCCCATCCTGAATCCAAATCCAACTCTGTCCCACTTCCTGGGAAGAAAATGGATCCTATCCCATTGAAAACCAGTACATCAGCCAGTTCTTCACCCAGCACACCCTGTCCCTGCTCATCTCACATCTGGACACCTGCTCCAGAAGGATTCTGTGAGGGACAGGGTCACAACTCCTCTTAAAATCCTGAAATACAACCTGCAATGCCTTCCCATCACCTATGAGACAGGTGACCTTATGGCAGCAGGATAATCAGTCAGTTAGACTGGAATTTCCCTCTGTTATCTCACGCTGCCCCCGGCTGACGCTGGCATTGTCCTTCCATCACTTCCCAGTAGTGCCAAGTATGACCTTCTCCACCATTTTTCCTGCTATCAAGATTAGATTAAGAGGGCTGGAGTTTCCTGGAAAGTCCAAGCCCTTGCTGTCAAGTCGCATACAGCTGGAGAGCATTGAGCCAGCATGGACCTCCTTGGGCTTTCAGGAGCTTGGGTAGATGATTTAGGGGGTTCCTGCTGGGACATACTGGGATGAATCCCATCCAATGCCACAGCCTCATGGATATTGTTCTGGTCCAAGCTGTCCCCAGCAATCCCAAATGGAAGATCACTGTCCCTCGCACCACTCTGCCTCCCCCGTTGGACACCCTTCAGCACCCAGAGAAGCCGGTGGTACTTGGCAGAGCCAGGGTCTGTGGGACAAGGACACTGGCAACAGCTAAAAGCAGAGAGGATGCCCAGAGAGCCCAATTCCCACAGGATTCTGCCATCTTGAGTGGGTCAGCCTGTCCTGAGAGGATGCTTGCCATGGCTTTGGGCATCGCGGTCCTGCTGGCCCTGGTGGGCTGCACAGCCACGGAGGGCTGAGCTGAGTGTCAGCCACAGAAAGCTGGGAGAAAGACTGCGGACAGGACGTGGGATCCCAGCGACCTCCTGCCCCCAGTGCAAACGTGGTGGCCACACCTGTCCTTCCAGTGGCCCCGCAACAACTGGTCTTCCAGTTGCTTCAGTGCCTGGAGGGACCCCTCAATCCCAACAAGGTGCCAAACCCCAGCGTCCTGCCATGGACCTGTCCAGGAGTAGCCACCGAGAGTCCATCCATAAGCGGCTGCTCCAGAAGGTCAAAGAGGAGGCAGTGAGGAGAGCCCAGCAAGGCAGGGAGGGGAGGAGATGAGGGGCTGGGAAGGGAAAGGGAGGACCACGCACTTGGTCTCGGAGGACCAGGCACTGCAGTCTCGGCACTGCTGGCTCTCAGGGTGCCCTGGATGGGCAAGGTGGTGCCAGGTGCCATCCCACCATGTGCCCCGGCTGTCCTCTTGTCCCCACAGCCATGACCTTGGGACAGATGGCTCTGCACGTCCTTGCCCTCCTCTTCTGCCAACACAGTTCAGGGAAAATACTTCCACTACTCCACCTCAGAAAGGGCCCCAGGTGGCTCCATGCTGCTCAGGGTGCTGGAGGTGGTGGCAGAGGAGAACTCTGAAACCTTTAGGTGAGAGCCAGAGGGGCTGTGGCAGTGGGGTTGGGCATCCCACCACCCAGCCCGGAGCCCTCTTCCTCGCAACTTCCAGACATCCTGGGGCCCCATGGTGGTCTCCATCCACGAGCTGGCTTCCAGCATGGATGACAGGACATACTGGCAGTGCCACAGTGCTGGGGACACCCTCAATGAAGATGGGTGGCCCAGGGTGGGGGAGCACCTACAGACCACCAGCTGGGGAGCGCATCCAGGCCATCTTCAGCTCCTACTGATGCCACTGAAAGACACTGGGAGCTGCCATGGAGCAAGGAAGTGTCATTCCAGCATGTCCCTGGGTATCTCTGTGTGGCCCTGGGAGTGGCAGACAGTGCCACAAAGTAGGAGGTCCCTTGTATCTCCAGCTTCCAGGGCAGGGAAAACAAGGAGGTATTGTTCCTACAGTCCCACCCTGGCATAACTGGAGGGGAACCCAGTACAAGACACGAAGAGCCCCTAGGACACAGGTGGCAGGGATCCAGTAGATGACCCTGCACCAGATTGGCTTGTGGGGCCAGGGTGGAGGATTTGGGTTATAAACCTCAGGGATCAAGGGGACCCCCAGGATCCAGGGGACGGGGTGGGCAGCACAGAGCAGAGCCGATCGAAACCGTGATGGCGAAGGGATCAGTGCCATCTGCAGGGCAGAAGGACACTGGATGCGGGAGTGACCGCAGAGCCACCGTTTGATGGAAATGGATTGTTAGGGGTGTCAGGGGCTGCCATCGTACCAGGGACTCACCACACTGGGGCCCTTGCTAACAGGCAGGGCAGGTGTGGACAGAGACCAAGTCAGTTCCCTGGGACACACGGGACCTCTCGATCCACTCGCAACTTTAGGCCTAAGGGGGGAAACTGTCAAGAAGTTCTTTGATTATTCAGGGACCAATTGGGATAGAGGAGCAGGTGCATTTTATTCAACCACTATTGGTAAATGTGGGGGATAGGTTTGAAATGCATGAATTTCTGTTTGTTCCTGATTGTGATTGTAATTTACTGGGAAGGGATTTGATAGCTAAACTGGGAATGTAAATTAATAATAATAAAATTGATAAGGAAGCTACCACTGCTCTAACTGTCTGTCAAATGCCGGAGAAGGCCTATGCTGAAGTAAACCCAGAAGTGTGGGTAGTGCCAGGGAAATGTGGAAAATTAGATATGGAACCTCTCCAAATCACTTTGAAGCCACCAGGACAAGTGGTGTTTAAAAAGCAATACCCTCTTTCGGGAGGGAAGGAAGGGGTTACAGCCTGTTACTGAGTCCCTGTTAAAGGCAGGTCTTTTGGAGCCACGGATGTCTCCCTATAACACTGCTATCCTTCAAGGTGAGAACCTGGCAGAATTTTAAAGTGTTAAAAAGCAGATGAACTGAGGCTCCTGCCCTAGCCCTTCCAGACAGGGAAAAAGTGTAGGTTCTGGGCGGGTTTGGTCGGGACGGAGACGGATGGAGAGATCTCTATAAGCAGGTCTTGGGACACAGTCGGTTTATTGTAAAGGCGTGGGTATTGGGGCACTGCTCAGAGCTGCTAGACTCAGCTCTGAGCAGGCCCAAGAGAGTAAGCAGGTGAGAGAGAGAGAGAGGGTGTAAGAGCAAGAGTGGAAGTAAGAGTAGAAGTGGAAGAGAGGAATAGAGAATGAATAGAAGAGAGAATGGAAGTGAGAATGAATAGAAGTGTCTGAAGTCCTGGTTACAATACAATAAATCATCTTCTGTACTGAATATTCTAATTGTCACTAACCAATCTAATACAAGATACAAATCCTATAGCATTTACATACAGCCTATAAGAGTTCTTATATTACCATAAAGTGTTACATCTTAACTTCTAAAAACTACTCTTTGGACCCCTTCTGCTGAGCTAGTAGGGTCTGCTCTGACCCTTGGACCTGCCTGCAAGCAGAGGGTATTGTTCAATCAAGAGGGGATTATCTTCAGTGGCCATACCATTGTTTTCTAGTTGTTCAGTAACTAAGACCTGGTATTTCAAAAGTGGCTTTCATTTCGATGTTGCCTGTAGTTTTCATATTCCCAAAATCTTTTGTCAGGCAATCATATTTCCAAGGTTTTCCTGTTTCATCCTCCCCAACAAAAAAGTATTTGCATTTTATGTGGATGTTGAACGGGACCATGCCAGAGGAGTTCTAGTGCAAGAACACCACGGGGCAGTACTTGAAGACCGATGGCCCATTCTTCTGAAATGTTAGACCCCTCGGCGAGGGGTGGCCCCATTGTTTGCAAAATTGTGCAGCCACGGCTTTCATGGTAACTGAGGACGGCAGGAGGCTCTCTAACCCTTAAGCTTCACATCAAGTTAAGGCTTTGTTGACCAAAAGAGCCTCTCATGGAACAGGAGGATTTAGAATTAAGTAGGGGGGAAGAGTTTAACACCACCTCCTGTTTAACTGGTCCCGAGGGAGGAGACCTGAAGGAAACTCATGACTGGATTCAGGTAATAGATCTCCAGATGCCGAGGAGATATTCAATTATCCCCCTTGGAATTAATGTTTGGGATTTTTCTTTTTCTGGAGCAGTAAATCAGGAGGTCTCTGGTTCTGTTCCCAACAGGGCAGCCATTTGGCGCAGCCCATGAACATGGCGTCGGAGTCCATGGAGGTGTAGGACAGATCTTTCCCACTCCCCACTGCCACCAGCTCCCCCTGGGCAATGAGGGGGCTCCCGGCTGAGCGAGGGCAGCGCGAACGTGCAGCAGCTCAAGGATCCGCTCCCTGCGCGCTTCCCGGTACAGGGCTGCCCTGGGCCTTGGCATGGACAGAGGGTCCCCCTTCTCTGCTCGGCGTGACCCTCCTGCCCCAGCCTCGCTCAGTTCGATTCATGTGCCTCCCGTGAGGGACACCCTCCACACAGATCCTGCTTCTGATTCCTTGGATCCACGGCACTGTTTTTCCTGGATTTTAGCCACGGCTTCCCCTGTGTAAAGGAGAGGGATACATAGGAGGAGTGTGTTGGGCTCCCCTCCACCACTGTTAGTGGTTTCAGGCCCCCAAGAGCTCTTGTGTCTCCCTTTTTCCCAGCAATATCCCTCCGTCCCCTCCTTCCCGACGCTTCCCCTCAGCAGCACCGAGCCTTTTCCCGCCCTTTTCCCCTCAGCGCTGGCCCCGCCCCCGCTCCGACCACGCCCCCTCGGCGCCGCTGAGGCCCTGGCCACGCCCCCTCCCCGCCCTCCCCTCCCTAATTAGCGCCCTTAGTTCGTCCCTCGTTAATACGTCACTAATTAGGCCCCTGGCGGCCAAGAGCAGGGGTTTGGAGGAGCTCTGTGGGACACCCTGGCTGCGTGGGGCAGGCCAGAGACGCCCGGTGTTGTCCCTCCACTCAGGGCAGGGATCCGGGGCACCGCGGCCATCCGGGAAAGATGCTCCGTTCCCAGCCCACACCTCCACGAAAGGAAGAGGAGGAAAGCAGGGTGCCAGAGACACAGAACCCCTCAAGACTTCCCCAGCTGGGTCTTCTCCGCCCCGCCCCGCTCCGCCCCCTCCAGCTCCATGCCGTGTTTATAGGAGCTCAGAAAGAGGAAAAAAAAGAGAAACGAGCTCCACAGTGAATTCCTGAAAGAAAAATCCATCAATGGCCAGGAGGCTCCTGTGGCTCCTTCGTGAAAATCAGGGCTGTGAGGAACAGGGCGCAGGGTGTCCCAGGACACAGAGCTGGACACTGATCCCTCCTGGATCTCCTTGGCACCCCTGTCCCAGGCAAGGATGGTCCTGAATTTCCTCCTGGAGCTGTCCCAGGAAGGTCCCTGCTCCCTGGTGCGGGATGGGAGGGGTAGAGCTGGTCCTCTCACACTCATCCCACTCATTCCGCCCGGCACTGGCTTTGCCCCTGGGGTGTTGACCCCCCTTTTTAGGGTGTCCAGCCCTGTTCTCATGGGGAACCTTGGCAGCACCCATGGGCATAACCAACCTTTGTGGGAGGCTGGGAGCACTGGTGAGGGAGGGGGCTGTTCCTGGTGACCTGGAACTTGGCTCCTGCTGTGAGCCAGCGGCTTTCTGCCTGCTGGGCTGGGGGAACACCCTCTCTGAGCTCTGTGACACCCCCAGCCCCACACCCACTCGTTGCCACAGCTCCTCCCAGACAGCATCCGCTACGGACATGTCCCCTGCTACCGTCCCTTGGCCAGGGGCCTTGTGGCTCATGCCAGACCCTTCTTCCTCCCCAGGGAGCCTCCTCCCAGGTAAGGGGGGAGCCCCCCACAGCCCAGGACTCTCCAGCTCAGCCCCTCTGGAGCCAGGCCGCCGTCTGAGTCCCACGTGCCCTGAGCCAAGTGGGGACTGGCGGCCGTCTTGGCCACAGCAACCACAGATAAATCGAGTTTCCAACCTCTGACAAGAGGAAAAGGGCCAGCAAAACCTCAGCTCAGGGCATGAGGAGAGCAGACTTCAGACTGCTCAGGGAACTGGTAAGCAGGGTCTCCAGGGACAATGTTTTTGCAGGTGCTGGGGTCCATCAGTGCTGGTCAATTTTGACATCACCTCCTAAGGGCACAGGAGCAGGCAATTCCCAAATGTCGGAAGCCAAGCAGGAGAGGCAGAAGGCATCTTCTCTGGGAAAGAGGATGGAAAAGAAAGCTGTGTGCCCAGTGGAAGCAAGATCAGCAGAAGAATACAGATGTCAGGAAAATTAATCCACAAACACCACAGGTTTATGTCCAAACAAGAGACAGAGCAGTCCTGTTACTTTATTTGAATCAAGGGAGAGGTCATGGGCATTTCCCATGTGATCTCTCAAATTGTTAGAGGACGCAGCTTCCTTTTTCTCCTAATTTCCCAGCTGCATTTCCCTCTCTCCTTCCCCACTGGCTGAGGTACTTGAGAGGTACAGACTTCCCGAATGGCTTAATACAAACCCCCTTTCTAATGTGTACCCCCCACCCTCATTCTTTTCCTCGTGTCTCTGTTCTTTTGCTCTAAATCCAGGGATTAGCAGAGCCTTGAGTGAGTAACATTCTGTGTCAATTAGTGGAATTCCTATGGAATTTATGGTTCCTCTCTTTGCTTCTTTCACCTATCAGTATCTGGCTTTATCTACCATCAGGCCCACAGATAGTTTGTAAAGACACCTCCTTCTCATTCCTTCCACAGAGATGTCTCTTGCCACTGTAGGGAGAACTTTGGTGCAGCGAAAGCTCAGCTGGAGAGGAAGGTGGCCAGAAATGTGGGGCACAATAAAAAGAGTGTTTTAAAATATATTAATGGAAAAAAACATTGTAGAAATAACATTGTCCCCTTCCAGGATGTGGATGGTCACCTCACAAACAGGAACAGGGACACAGCACAGGTGTTTAATGCATTCTTTGCCTCTGTCTTCAACACTCCTCCCTCCCTTCCCAGTGGAAAACATGCACTATGCCAAGGGACGCTGCAAAGTCCTTGAAGAGGGCAAGCCCTGCTCAGCAGAAACCAAACCACCCCTGTTTGATCCACAGCATTCCCATCGTGAATCTGAAACCAGCGCGTGCCAGCAATTGGGAAAAAAGGAACCCTATGCCCGTCAAAACCAGAGCAGTGGGAGCACCATGAGCACTCCTTGGGAAATCCTGACTTATTTAGAAAAGAGGCAATGCAGAAGTTGGTGAGCTGTTACAGAAAACTCTTCCTGTCCTCAACAGCCAGTTCAGGAGAGCTCCCCAGAGACACAGGAACTTCAACTCCCTTTGTCTCTGGAAGATCTTCTCAGGCACAGAGTAGTGGGTGTTTCCAGTTGATACCGCTGCAGTGTCCTGGGAGCCATGGGCTTGACACTGGTGGCAGCAGCACTCTTCCTGATGTGCCACTTGCTGTAGGGAACGATTCACTGCAGCAGGCTGAGCTCCTGTTCTTACTGCCAGGCTTCTTCTGGCCATGTGCATCTTCAGAGATGAGCTGGTTCTGCTGATCCCTGAGGTGGGCACAGGGCTGTGACGGCACAAAGGGGCTGAGCGCTGGCGAGAGGCAGGGCTGGGATGTCACACGGCTGTCCTGGCCCACAGCACTGTGACATCACCGCGCAGTCGCTACGTAACACAGGCCAGCACCTGCAGCTGCCAGTGCAGTCGCGATGGGACGTGCCGGAGCCATGGGTGACGGTGGCGTCCTGGTGATTGTGCTTGTCCTGCTGCTGGCCACTGTGGCTGTCTGGTGGGCCGTTGGCCACTGGCAACCACGGAGGCGGCAGGCATGGACATCGAAGAGACACAAGCGCCCCGGGGTGCAGCCCAGAGGCTCACGGAGGAAGCGAGGAGCCCCTGTGGCTCCCAGGTCCTCCAGGCCTCGGGCAACCCCTCGCAAGCGGCCACGTGCTCCCGCGAGCCCCCTGGACAGCCCCTGCAGCTGCGGCCCCTGCGTGGCAGTGGCCCAGGAGCTGCAGGAGCTGATGCTGCTGCTCTGGGCTCGCAATGGGACATGGGTGCCGCTCTACTCTGGGATGTGGCAGGCGTTGTGGAAAGAACTGGAGGAGCTGCTGAAGCGAGGCCACCTGCCCTGCTGTGGCTCGTCCAGCTCCTCCAGGAGCCTCCATCCCTTCAAGAGGCTGCTCCCAGCAAGATTCTCCATCCCTGGGAGAGCCTCAACCCTTGCAAGGATGGCACACCATGAGGGACCCACTATCCAGGCAAGAAGCTCAGGCTGTCAGAGATCCTCCATCCTGCCACGAGCCTCAGCTATCTCTGACAGCCTCCATCCCCCGCAGACGCTCAGTGAGACCTGTCAGCCTGCAGAAGGTGCAGAGCCTGTGGACAGGTCTCCCAGCTCCCTTGGACTCACGGACTTCAACAACACGGGCGCAACCCTGACAACTGACGTGGCCAGGGAAAGCCCCGAAGTCCAAGTGGGAGCCCAGCCCGATCCAGGGGAGCCTTCTCAGGAGCAGGTGGCGGAGCAGCAAGTGAGCTGGAGCCAGCAGTTGCCCGCCCACAGCTCCCAGGATGCTGTGCTGGCTGTGCCAGCTGGCAACAGCCCGTGCCTGGTGGCGGAGACGACCCTCAAGAGACCCAGGAGGCTCCTCCATCTCCAGGAAGCTGCTCCGAGACGGCCACCGACTACCAGGAAGGCCTTTCTGGTAGCAGGTGAGATCTTCTGAGGAGCTGTCTGAGGCTCCCTCGGGGCTCTTGAGGGGCATCCCCAGGCCAGGCCAGGGCCCTTGAGAGCAGCAGAGTCTCTGGCTGTTTCCAGTGCTTCTGATGCCACGGCTTCAAAAAACCCCTCTCTGGTTTGCAGCTGCTCCTGACACCCCCCTGTGCGAGTCCTTGGGCTGTAGCCCCGGCAGTCCTCAACAGCAGAGTCCAGCCCACGACGCCGGGGACAGCGACGGTGCCGCCCTGCCCCGCTGCCCTCCGGCTCCTGCAGCCGCCTCTGCGCGCTCCCCTGCCCCAGCTCTGCCGCTCGCCAGCCCGACGGCTGCAAGGCGGTGGCCGCTGCCCGGCGCGCAGCAGGAAGCAGGTCAGAGCAACGTGGCCCGCGGTGGCTCGGCCCGCTTCACTCGCGGGCACTTGGCCGGGGGGGCCCTGGGCGCAAGGCTGATGGCTCGGTCTCGGTCGCAGGGCAAAAGAAGAAGCTGCAGGAGCTGTACCAGCTGGGCCCGCAGCTGGGCAGCGGTGGCTTCGGCACCGTTTTCTCGGGCATCCGCCTCTCGGACGGGAGCCCGGTAAGTGGCCGGGACGGCGGGGCGCGGGAGGAGGGCCAGGGGCGGGGCGGGGCAGGGCTTGAGCTCAGCCCCGTCTCTCGTGGGGTTACAGGTGGCCATCAAACGCGTGGCCCGGGAGAGCGTCCTGCAGTGGTACGAGCTGGTGAGTGAGCGGGGCCACCGCGACAGAGCGGGGCGTGGCGGGCAGGGATAAGGCCGGGCCCCGGGGGCGGGAGGCGGCGCAGGGCGGGGGGAGCGGGCGTGGGCTCAGCGTGCGAGCCGGAGCATGGCGGGCCCGGGGATGCCGAACACCGGTGGTGGGGCCGGGCAGGGGGGCACCCCCCAGCATCCCCTGGGCGGGAGGAAGCCCAAGCACCAGGGAGGCTGCCCAAGGGGGCACTGGGGCATCCCAGGCACGGGGCAGCGGAGCCACAGGGCAGCATCAGGCCTGCTGGAGGCACTGTCTCCTCCTCACAGCCCGACGGCACCCGTGTTCCCATGGAGATCGTGCTCATGGAGAAGGTGGGCTCTGGCTGCCACAACATCATCCGGCTCCTCGACTGGTTTGAGCTGCCTGACAGCTTCCTGCTGGTGATGGAGCGTCCGGAGCCATCGCAGGATCTCCTGGCCTTCCTGCTGGAGCAGGGGTTCCTGTGCGAGGAGATGGCGCGCTGGCTTTTCTGCCAGGTGCTGGAGGCCGTGCGGCACTGCACCGCCTGCGGCGTCCTGCACCGGGACATCAAGCCGGAGAACCTCCTCGTGGACCCAGAGAGCGGCGACCTGAAGCTCATCGACTTCGGTTGCGGCACCTTCCTCCGGGAGCAGGCCTTCACGCGATTTGCCGGTGAGCCCACAGGCCGGGCCCTGCTCCCAGTGTCAGGCACTGCACGGCCCCGCTCCCTCCTGGGCTGCGTGGTGCGGCATTCAGCCGGCTGCCGGCTGCCCTTTGGCACGGGCCAGATGCTGTGCCCCAGGAGCCGGCTGCCGGCCCTGCCCACAGAGGGGGGCTGCCAAAGCCAGGCCCCGGCCGCTCGGCTTGGCAGGCCCGCAAGGGCTTGGGCTGCTGCGCTGGCCTTGTTTGCCTTGCAGAATGGTTTCCTGGCTTTAGCCAATTGGCTGGGGGACGCCGGGTGGCCTCGGGGGGAAGTTGTGGCCACCGGTGCAGCCCCTGCTTCCGCCAGGAGGCTGGCACCAGGCTCTGGAAGCCAGCAGCCTGCGCCTGGACAGCGCCGCCTGTGTCCCCTAGGAGCACACATGTACAGCCCACCCGAGTGGATCTGCCTTGGCTGCTACCACGGCCATTCAGCAACCATCTGGTCCCTGGGCGTGCTGCTGTACGTCATGGTCTGTGGGAACATGCCCTTCCAGGAGGACCGTGACATCGTGTCGGGGCAGCTCTTCTTCTGGCAGCAGGTCTCTCCAGGTTGGTGTCCGGCCTCAAGAAGGCAGGCTTTGGCAGATCGGCTTCCCACGCAGCCCAGCGTGGCCCTCATGTGGCTGCGTGGGAAGCCGATCTGCCCTCAAGGGCTGGCCGCAGGAGGCAGCCCGTGACAACAGGGTCGGTGTGGCCCGCTTGGCTGAAGGAGGTGGCCCGTGTCCTGCCGTGCCGCTGTCCCGCAAAGGGCAGAGTCAGCCGGGAGGCCGGCACAGCTCTGGGCACACGCAGCACGGCCCAGGCCCTGCGGGTGCCGGGAGCAGCTGGGCAGGAGCCTTCTGCAAGTGACCGGTGCTTTCTGGCTTCTCTCCCCAGAGTGCCAACATCTGATCCGCTGGTGTTTGTCCAAGCACCCCGCGGACAGGCCAGAGCTGGAGGAGATCTTGCACCACCCTTGGGTGCGGGGCAGGCGTCTTTGATGCCTTGCCGGAGCCTCTGCAGCACCCGGTTACCGAGTCCCACGCAGGACTGAGGGCTCGAGAAATAAAAGAACCACAAGCCCATGCCGCGGTGTCAAGTCTGGTCCTGTTTAGCAACTTCAGCTAAAGAAATCTCTTGGGAAAAAGGGTAATCAGAGTGTTCCCTTCAGCCTTTGTCAAGCTTTTGATGCCTTTCCTCAAGGCATCATGGTAGTTTTGTGTCTTCATGGCAGTTTTGTGTCTTCAAGCACAGGCTGTAGTACAGGCAGGAGGGGCTGTAACCAGCCAAGAAAGGTAACAGTGAAACAACAGCTGCCCTTTCAAACTGACGCGGCCACTTGGGTTCACCAGAAGCGATACGTGGGCTCATGTGTGCATTCCAAGGGCCAGTGGGTGGCAGGGACTGAGATGCTGCTCAGCTGCCAAAGCTGTGAGAAGAAGCAGAAGCGCCAAAACATCATTTCAGGTCAAGCCCTAATGAACTCTTGCTCTTTCTTCCCCTCACACTGGCAGCAGGCAAATGCAGCCCGGTCTGCCTGGATTCAGGGGACAGCAGCGTCTACAGGAGCTGTGCAGGGATGTGCAGATGCTGAAAGAGACTCTGGGACAGATGGTCACGCTCCAGCAGGCTCAGCCTCCCACGCTGGGGCAGGGAAAGAGCGTGAGGTGACCGCCGTGGCAGAGGAAGGAGCGGCAGAGAAAGTGATCCCTAGGGACTCCAAGGGAACCCCCTTGGTGTTACCAGCCTCTAACCCCGTCTCACATTCGGGAGTTGTGTTATGTAACGGAGCGATTCTTGATAACTTTGTTGCACCGTGTAGCCCAGAGCTACAGAACACTGGGTGGAAGGAGTGGTATTTCTCCCCAGCTCTCTTCTGGAGACTTTGCTATGCCAACAAAGAATCACTGAATGCTCGTAGCACCTCTTGTCCAGCAAGGGAGAGAGACAAGGAAAAACAACCTCAAGTGGCCACAGACCTCCTCCTGCTTCTGCTGCATTTCACATTTTTCAGCCCTAGAGGTGCATCCATCCCTATTACCCTTTCTATTTGCTTCTACCCTTCCAGGAGATTTTTCTTTATAGCAGATGCTTTTCATGTTTAGAAACCACAGCATCCTCTGGGGGACAGGGAAACACTTCTACGTACAGATGAGGGAATAGGCCCCTGACAGGAGGCAGCTGCTTGAACAAGATCTAAAGCAGAAAGTGAATCCAGAGCATTTGTCTCTAGTTTTGTCTCTCTATTGAGCAGAACAGCACTAGATGATCTTCACACACATACAGTCATTTCTTACAACCTTATTGGCTCTAGCAGCCTCATAAAAGCAGTTCATCTGCAACATGTGTCCTGCTGCCCTTGCTACAGGGACAAGGTGTCTGTGGCTTCAAAGCTCTGATCAGCCTGGGCTCTTCATTCCTGTCTATGCATTGTGCTGGGCTTCGTGCATGGTTTAAAGAAACCAGAGAGTTTGGGAAACTAGTTCTGGATGTACTGATACCAAACAGGTGCTGTGCTATAGTATGTGATAATTCAGTGTGTGTGGCATTGAGCAGAAGCCAGGCAGAATCAGGGAGAGCTGAAAAGCTTCTAATTACATCTGAACTGCCTGTTCAAGGGATTCTGTGATTCATTGGAAGCCTGGGAACTAGAGGAGAGGCCTGAAACTACAGAAACCGAATAATGAAACATCTCTTTTTCAGACAACTTGCAGGAGAGGGAAAGATGACGCAGGAGTTGGGATCCAGAGACTAAAGGGCACCTGCTCTGCCCCAGTGTTATTGTCACTGCAGCTGCAGGATGTCTGGGGGTCCTTTGAGGCAGGTGAGGCTTAGGGAAATGCACAGAGCTATACCATATAGCTATACCATAAAGCATTCATGCCTACAGCAGAGAAGGCAAAGAGGCACAGGAGATGATGGGTTTTTCCTTGTAAGCCTGAGGAATTCACAGGAATCCCCATTTTCCCCAGCTTCCCTACAGTATCAGTGTTTAGACATCACCTTGCCTTGGAGGATCCTCAAAAATCTCCCTTTATAGTGAGCAGAGAAACTAGTATTTCTCTGTAAGTGGCCACGATCCCCCTTGGCAGTGCAGCTGTTACTGCAATTTTACTTTGGGGAAGTTAAACACCAGTCTCATCTCTAAAAGCATCCTCACTCACTTTACAAAGTGCCTCAGGAAGGGTAAAAAGAGGGGCTTTAACACAAGCACACACCCTCCTCAGCTGTGCTGTTAAATGCCAGGTTGCAATCCAGAGACTTACCTTCTCCACTCGGAAAGAGAATTCTTTGGCTGATACTTCTATAGAGGGATCAATAAACTCACAAGTAAGGACTGTTTCTGTTATTGGCTCTGCGGTTGTGCTTTCCCCAGTGGTGGCTTCACACAGCACGTAATCCTGCACCGCCTGCCTGCAAGAGGCACTTGTCACCAGCAGGTGCTGGCATTCAGCAGATTGGCTCACCACCCACCACGGGCTCTATTCCTGCCACAGAGTTATGGTCACTGCCCCCTTTTCTTCCTGTGATGTAGCTTATTTATTCTGCACTCAATTGTCTCTAACACTGCACCCCAACAGCCACAAAAGGCACTTGTGAGACCTTCCCTCCCTTCTCACACAGCTTTTGTCTTACTCTGTGCATACCCCAGATAAACCACTTGGCACTTGTTTAATTCACTTTCTTCTTGGGCTCCTCGTCTAAGTGTAACTTATTTCTCTGTCTTTCCTTGCTGACTCAGCATGCAACACTGTTTGCCCAAAAGAGCAGTATTTCCTTCCACCCCTATTTTGGGATCAGCACTGGGTTTTGGTAGATGTGAAATCACGATAAAGCGTTAGCTGGCCTGATGGTGGCCAGCAAGGAAAACAGCTGGTGCTGCCATGGAAACGTGTGGCTTTAAACCAGTTTCTTGAAGGCCCCTGCTCATTCCCCCAGGCAAATGTCAAGGGACTGCAGAACAAGCCCAGGGGAGGGGATCTGATGGTTCCCCAGGCTCAGCCCTTGGTGGGGACCTCACCTGCGGAACGCTGGAGAAGCCTTGCACCACCATGTGAGCTGACTCGTCTGGCTGCAGCTCCATTGACCGTGGCTGCAGCTGAAACAGGGGCTCTGGGAATCCTCTTCGTCCCTGGAGCTACTGACAGATGAGAGGCTCTGGCCCTCCTCCTCAGGTGGTCTGTAACATTCCATGGTCCAGTAGAGCCGATGGAAACGGTAGCCCCCGTTTGTGAATTTGAACCGACAAAAGCAGGGAATGAGGCTGGAAGAGAAGACAAGATGGAAAACAGTATGGGAGTAGCTATATTTCCCTGGTCATCAGATTGCTCCCAATGAACAATTTGAGGTGTTAATAGCTTGGAGACTGTCTTCATTTCCAGGTCTTAATGTGGACCAGAAACAGTGTCTGATAAGCTGCCCTTCTGATGTCATCATTGCAAAGAGAAATATGTTTATAACGGCAGTGTAGCATTTTCCAGGAGGTGCTGACAGGACCTGGTGTTTTCCTCCAAAATGTTTGTTCTGGGGTGATTCATCCTGTTACTGTATTTTGTATTAATCTGCGCCCAAAACTATTACTCAATCTTTGAGATCCTGCACTTGGGGACCCTGTAGGGGGGGTACGACCTCCATCCTGAAGTCTGCAGCGACAAAACCCTCATGGACGAGGTGAAAGGTTTGTGTATTACAACGTAGCGCTGGGATCATGACAAATTCTATCAGTCTTGGACTTGGGTAGATATCCGCCCACGTTCCAGTGCTCCGTAAAACCTGTCTCTGTTCCAGAAAGCAGGCAAGAAAGACTTGAAAAAAAAACCAAACCAAACCACAACAGGGAAAGCTAAAAAAGCTTAAACAGCTCAATCCTGCTCAAGTTATTTCTTTAGGGACAACTACCACTCTCCAGCTGAAATTCTGGGCTTTTGGGGGAAAAAAAAAAGACACATTCACCTTTAGCGGGGGGGGAGGGTTCTGAGCGCAGGGGAGCTGGCCAAAGTCACGATACGAGCACCGATACGATTTGAGCATCGTGCTTCCTTTCTTGTTTACTTACACTCACTTATATCTACTTTACAAAGCTTCATGCCCTATTTCCACAGGACAGCCTCTAAGCATCAGGGGAGCTGACCAGCGTGTAACTTTTCCCAAGGCTGTTCAAGGCTGCCTGCTGCCAGGTGTCTTTCTGGCCTATCTGCAGCCTGCGGGCCCTTCAGGGGTGCTTCTGCAGCAGCCCTGGGTTGCCCAAACTCCTGGGCTATCATATGCCCCTGTTCCACAAGGAATCCCTCTACATTCACCTCTGAATTAAAAAGGATTAAGGTAAGAGAAAGTTTCAAACTACAAATTATTGGCCCAAAGGTAAAAGCTTTTCAAGAAATCTGTAGTTAAGACCAGGCTGACAGTTAAACAACTGGTTATTCTAGTGGGGAGAAACCCTCCTCTTTAAGGTAAGGAGCGTGATAGTTAAAAGCAACTGTTTAGTCAAACTTCAGGCTCCCTGCCACAGCCTGCACTGCCTGGCCCTCCTGTTGACTGACTTACATGCAGTGCCACACTGGCCCAGTGTGATGGTGCCATCCAGGGAATTTGGCATCATCATTTCCATATGTCTTAATATGTTTGGATCCTTGCAACTACTTTCCAAATGCCAGCTTTCCTTTCTTTTACAGAAAGCTCAAGGTTTCCAGAAATCTTCTGACATTCTCTTTTGTGCTCAGAGAGATGACATGACATTTTTAAACAGATGTTTCCAAAGTTAATGGCATTTTAAAGATTAATTAACTAAAATTATCCTTGATTCCAGCTTAGATGAACGATATGTTGTGTCAGACACTGAGATTACCACCTATAAGGCATGAGCTATGTATGCCACCAATCCCTTCTGTTCTTCTCCACACCAGCCTGTGCCTGTTTTCTCTGGAAGAATCCCTGTATGCTTTGCACCCTGCCAGGATGAGTTGCGCAAAGGCACACGTCTCCCCTTGCACTCACCAGCGGGTTTCCTTCATCCCCAAACACGCCAATAAGGACATTGGTGTCATACTTGCCCAATTTTTGGGCTTCGATTGTAACTGGAATCTCTGCTGTGCTGAAAGGCTGGACAATCCCACAGGGCTCGGAGCTGAACACAGGAGTATCTTCCTTGCGTTTCTAGAAGGGACAGAATCAAATGCAACTTCAGAGGGATCTCTGAAGAAACTTTAAACTCCTTAACATCCACCACAATGGCAACTCACACACACTTCTAAAAATCCCCAGGAAAAAGGTGAAAGGCACAAACAAGATGCAAGAATTGTAGGTTTAGCATTCTCAGGGGGTCCTGCAAGGAGGCTGCCAGCACAGGCGTTGGTGTCTGTGGATGCAGCAGCTTTTCACAACCCTCTAAGATCTCCCACACCCTGAAGACTAGAACATGAACTGCTTCCTCAGGAGTTAAACTGCACCCTAAAGTTTACATTCAGGTAGGATCTTGTTCTCAGCAGATCTTTGAATAGAAACCAGCAAACCAAACCCTTTTCTTCCCCTAATAATCTCCTAAATAATATTGGAGAGGAGGAGGTGGATGCGATGCCAAACCTGGGCAATAAGCTCGTAGCAGCCAGGAATGTGGCTGTTATTCACAATGACGAACTTCCTCTCGTATGGCTCCTTCAGATGGCACTCATTGTAGCACAGGATGTAGGGGCACGCTGTCAGCTTAGGAACGATGCATCTGGGGAAAGAGATGGCCCCAAGGGAATCAGAGCTACTGAGGATGGAGAACGTTTACCCCTGAAGGTTGTGAAATGGAGCGTAACACATTTGTCACTGTCAAATGGACATTTAACAGCCCTACAGTGATAAATTGCCTTCAAAGTCTTCCCACTCAAACATATCTTGTCAAGGAGGGGCAAACCCTGAGAGGCAGCACCCAGAGGCTGCCAAGTGCCCCAGGCAGAGCACTTGTCCCACAGCTGCCTCAGCCCCTCCTTTACCCAAGAAGGCTTGAAAGGACTCCTGTAACAGTCCCAGTGATCCATGAGCTCTGGGGGAGCCTTGCCAACAAGGACCAGTGCTCACCAAGGCTCAAAGAACACAAGACTACAGTGTCTCAGTAAAAATAACTCCCTTCTCTCCCATGGTGCTGTTGCCCTGGCCTGAGAAGTCAGCTGGCTTGCCCCAGCCTTGGAGGGCACAAGCCACCACCTGCCCTACGGAGTGGGTGATCCCCCTCTCCCACCTCCTACAGCTCCCTTGGTCCTTCACCCCATGGCTCTCTACACTGACTGTCCCCATTTGCACTTGCTTGACAAAACTGCTGCCCAGGCACTGCCCGGACGGCTCTGCCTGGGAGAGGGAGCTGCATCCCTCTTGTCGTTAAACTGATGTCCACAGCAGCATAGCAGGATGGAATTTGGCTGCAGCAAGAACAACTTCTGGGTTAAGCCTGAGAACATTAAAGCTCAAAATGGGAAGCAGAGGGAAGGAGAAAAACTAGAGCTGACCTGCCACATTAAGGGCTGTTTTCCCTTCATAAGATCTTGCCCTCACCACTCTTGCTGTGAGCCAGTTCCCCACTGGCAAGTGCCCTCATTAACAGAACCAGACCCTGACTCTCGGCAAGCTGCTCCCTGTGTCCCAAACCAATGCTGCAGGGTCCTCACAACCCAGCACAACTCCACTTCTTGCAGGAAAAAGGAGAGGAGGCCCTCGGGAAATTTGTTCCACCTCAAGCACCAAAAACCAGGCTAATAAGTTATATCATTCCTGTTCCTTTTAGAAAAAGGCCCAGGGTCATGCTGGGGTGGGAGCAGGGGTGCTTTTCACCACAGGCTGCTTTCCAATTACTGATGTTCTCATGTCCAGCTGGGCAGAACACAAGGTCATTAAGCAACACTTCTCCTTGGGAGCTGCAGCCAGCAAAGCCTGTGCATGGCAGTGTGCTGGGTGTTCTGGTTTGGCCAAATTTAGAAATATATCCTCTGAGAGAAGGCACAATCACCCCTCCCCCACCAGGGTCGGGAAAAAATAAATTTTCCTCGAAGGAAAGTGAAGCAGATAAACAATTGATTTAACAAACACACAGGAAAAGGAAAATAATGCTAAATAATAAAATCTTTCACTGTGGAGGAAAAACCTGGGAAAGTGTTAGAGTCCTCCCTTTGGTCTCCTCGGAGCTGGGGCTTGGGCCAGGGCCAGGCCCTCTGTGCCCGGTGGAAAGTCCTCCCGATGTGCTCTGATGTTAAAGCAATCAAGCAGTCCAGTAGAAAAGGGAGAAAATCCAAAATTCCAGGGAAGGAAAAATTCAACTCTCCGTCTCTCTCCGGAGAACAAAGCAGCTGAACCACTGGCCAAAAAAAAAAACTGTCCTGGGAGCAGCAAGCCGGGTGCTTCCTCCCTCCCCTGCCGCAGCTGGAAACAAATTGCTATCTGTGTGTGACCTTGAACAAGCTGCAAACTGCTTTGAAAAAGTTTTGCTCAGTTTTTTTCCTTCCCCCTCTCAGGCTCAGTTTAGAGGCATAGAAAGGCACAGGAATTAATTTCTGGGCATAGGCAGCGATATGGGATACACATCATAAGGTCACCCCAAGACACTGGGGGAGGCCAGGGAAATGCTGATACCTGCCCGTGACATTCAGTGCCAACACTCCCTCACCAACACCCTCCATGACCACCAGGATATACCAGTAGTATTCCATCACGGTGTTGGAACACAGGGTCACCTGGTGGAAGAGAAGAGCAGTAAATTCTTCCTTACAAAAGCTCATTGCCCACGTGTGGTGTCCTCCAGTTCTTGTTTCATGGCAAGGAAGGGGAGGATTTTGCCTTAATTCTTCTGCTGGTCCATGTGTAGAGCACAGTCTCTGGGAGTAACACAAGCCTTCTGGCAATACCGGATTTGTTAAACACACCCTTCTATCAGAGCATAGGTCAGCTAAATTGAAACATTAGAGTAAAGCTCTATGCACCACTGTATTCAAATTAAGGGGCCAATTTTTCATCTGACTGCAATGACATAAATGCAGAGGAAGTCTTCTGATTTGAACAGAACTAGTCCAGCTTTACAGCAAGAAATTGAGGGCAAAGTGTGGCCCAGCAGGGGCTGGGCAGTTCATGGCTGCAGAGTTTTTTCTGTCTCCCCTGGAGATCCCTGCAGTGAACACAACTCATCTGCTCCCCAGGAGAGGAGAAATGAGACCAGGAAGAAAAGCAAACTGCTTTATACAGTGACATCTCTCTAATAGCCACCTCCTGTCCTCATCCTTCCTCTGCCCACTTTCAATCAAAGAAATCTCTCTCAAAAGCACAAGAATGGCTTCTGTACTGATCATCTGGTTTCAGCTTGTGATTTTGGAGACAAAACAGCTCCTTCAGGAGCATCCCAGGTGACCCAGCTAACAGAGGCCTCACACCGGTGCAGGTCTATTAATGCCGTAAAATATTACCATGTCCCGCAGCCGTAGGGAGGAGGAGAGAAAATCCAGCAGGCAGGAATTGTGCAGCAAGATAGATTTCTTTAATTATTTTACAAACCCTTTTATAGACTTTTTTCTTCATAGTCTAATTGGACAAGGGATCAGCCACCCCTTGGGGATGATTGGCTAAAATCCTAAAACATCCATTGTCAAAATATTTTTCTACTATAGTATAAACAAGGCTTCTCAAGGTTGCAGGTGTTTTGTTGTTTATAGAACTCCGCTACTATCTTCTGTGAGAAAGTCTCTCACAGACTTAGAAAATACCAAGAAAATTCTTGCTAGCAGCATTTTTGTATCCACACAGGTCTCTCACGCACACGATGCTCAAAGCTGGCAGAGCTAAAGCACTCCCACACTCCAGTGAAGTTTCAGCCCCACCAGCTGGGCTCTTCCCATACCTCAATATCCTGGTTTCCCTGGGGGAGGATGGTCCCTTGGCTGGGAGTCATTGTAAACTCCTTTGGCTCCACATAAAAATGAATTCCCTTCCTCCAGGATGGGTCAGTATTGTTGTGCATTTGGTCATAGCAGGTAACAACAGGCCCTGAACCATCATCTGGAATGCAGAGCTTGAATGTCAGGGACGCCGAAGAGGTGTTAGTGAGGCGAAAGTTCTTGGTGTAGGGAAGGCCTAGGAAAAGGACACAAATATCCATTCAGGCACCAATTACATCATGACTCCTGGTGTGAATATCTTGGTAGGATGAAAGTGTGCTTGGAGTTTTGTAGAGAAATGGCTGAGTGAACAGGGACATGTATACGTTCACAATCCAAGCTATATTAGTGAACTGTCCTTGACTAGGGAAAAAAGAGAGGAGCAATACTGATGTGGCAAGCCAACAGGATGTTGTGGAGGGGGATGCTGACCATAGAAAGAGAAAGACTTATGTTAGTTAGTCGTGTGCATATTAATCTGTAGCCAATCACTTGCTATTAAAGGCCGCGTGAACAGTACCTGTAACCCAATAGTATGGAGCTTGCTTACGCGTGCTTGGAGAATTAGGGTATAACTATGGGACTGACAATAGAATAAACAGAGTTCCATTGTCTCTCCGTGAGAAGCGTGGTTCATCCTGGCAGATCTCTGGCTATTTCTGGTGCCCGACCAGGGACCGTTCCTCAGAGGAAGATATGCTCGCTGATCACCGAAAGAAGGGTGACGATGACGAGCGACAGAGGTACTGCAGGCGGAGAGTGTCGACTGCGAGTCAAAGGACGTCGGTCAGGCCGGTAAGAAGGGTCGCTACCTTCCCTCCATGATACCCTGCTAGCATGGATTTAGAGTTTGCGGCAGCACAGAAATTACTCCTCAGTATCCTCGCTAAGTGAGGGGAGGAGGTCAAGGAAAAGGATCTAAATAAGCTCGTTTTATGGGCGCAGGAGCATGGACATTTGCGAGTCCCCCCCTCCTCTTCGATGCAGCCAAGTGGAGGGAAGTAGGGGATCACCTCTGGGACTGTACTATCCAGGGAAAAGGGAAAGAAATGACAAACTTAGGGCCCACCTGGAGAACTGTTATAAATGCCTTGAAAAATATGCAAGCCAAGTCAAAACTAGCTGTGGCTGCGGTGGAGGCAATTGCAACACCGGCTGGGGTTGTCACTCCTGCCCGAACTATGCAGCGCAGGGGCTGAGTGGACTGTTTAAAAGCCCGAGCGTGATAAAAGGGCAGAAAGCAGAGAAGCACTTTGAGACTGTCAGTGAACTCCTGCAGGAGCAGGAGAAAGAGCTCTTGCAATCAGAGCCAAAAGAGGAAGTTACCGCCACCGCGCCTCAGAGCAAGCTGAAGGCAAACGCGGAAGTTACAGTTGGCCAGTCAACTTGCCAACCGCGCCTCTACCCTGCTTGCCCACCCCCTCCACCTCCGCTGCCAGCAGAGATTCATCCCGGACCACAGACTGCCTCTCTGCCACAGACTGTTTCCTGTTGCAGTGGGGATACTGCAACACGCATATATCAAACCAGGAGTCCCGTGGAAAGGAAATATATATGGACAGACAGATTCTTGATAGCTGTTTCAGAGAGATGTTTATTTCTCCAGCCGCATGGCCAGGGCTCTGCCGAGGAACTGCTACAGTCACGGGACCAAGGGTCCTTCTGCCCGCGCAGGGAACACAAACCAACCAATGGGAACGAGGCTGAGCAGGGGCAGAGAAACCCCGTGCCTGTGCCCTCAGGGCCCCTCTCCCAGGGCTACACGGCAGGGGAGGGACCCCAACACCTCACCCGTTTTATTTTAATAAAAGGAGAATGAAAACAACTGGATAAACATAACAAGAACCGTTTCAAGACAAAACAAGCCACCCTCCTGAGTCTTTAAATGTCCAAACAGATTCTGTGGAACATCTTAGGGCTGACAGAAGGGAGACAGAACTCTCTGAGCATGCTTTGTGGGGAAACTGAGGCAGGAGAGGGTTTAACTTCTTCCCTCCCCTTTTCATCCCCCACTCGGCATTGGAAAGGGATTTTTGGGGAAACAATTGGCAAAAGCATGGTTTTGTGAGGGAAACCATGGATGAAAAAACGGATTGGGAATACACTGGGGGTAATAGGACATAGGGTAAAAGGGAAAGGTGGGATTAGGAAAGGGAGACTGTAGGGGGGACTTACAATAGAGGTACTGTCTAACATGACTACGATTTTTTGCATATATACTGCCTTTTACAGGAACACCATCAGGCCCAGTGACCTGCGATGCTTGTAACCCTTTTCTACCTCGTATAATTTTGAATTCTACCACCTCTCCATCTCCCAAGCTTGGGATGCATTTTTCAGGGTTATTCTTTTTAATAGCAGTTCTATGCACGAATATGTCTTGCTGGTTGTCACACCTTGTTATAAAACCATAATTTTGCTTAACATTATACCATTTTACTATCCCTAAGATCTTAGTTTCTATGATCTTTTCCTTTTTCCGAGTGGCTGCTGTTTTCTGTCTCGCTGCGTCTTTGCCCTCTCTTTCGGTCGCTCCCGTGTTGGAATTGTCGGGGCTGCTGGTGCCTGCGCGCTCTTCCCGGGGTCGCGTTCGGGGCTGCGTGGGCCGGGCCGGGCCGCGCCGCTCAGTTCTCCATGCGTCGCCTCCTCTGGTCGCAGCTTCGCTGCCGCTGCCGGGCGCTGCACCCACGTCTCGGCCGGGCCCCCGAGCGACGACTCCCCCGCGCCCTGCTCCAGCGCGTGTCTCGGCTGGGCGCGGCTCCGCTCCACCGCCGCCCGCCGCCGCCCGCGCGCCGCCTCTCTCGGTCGGGCGTTCCCGGGACTCGCTCCACCACGCGCTGTGCTGGGCCGGGCGGGCACCGCCAGGTCCCGCCACTCCCACCGCGCCTCGCTCTGCTGCCGACACTGCGGCTCGCGTGGCTCCGCCCGCACGCGGCAACTGCCTCGCTGCTGCTCGCAGAGCGCTCAGTGCACGTGGCCTGGGCCGCACGGTCCCTGCGTCAGGCTTCCCTTCGCCAGGACACAGCTGACATTGCTCAACAGTCTCGGTAACTAAATAATATTCACGAAAATATTCTTCCATCGGCATATATTTTGACTCCAGTATTAACTGTGTCCAAACGGTTTTCCAAAAGCCCTTTGTAAGAATTAAATCCCAAGAAACATAGAAAAAGTTCTTAAACAACCATGCCAGGAAGTGTTTCAGTTCTTTCTGAGCTTGAATCAAGCTAAAATTCACAAATCGTTGTTCAAGAATCATTTTAAGTTTAAGATAAATGTCCATATGCGGCTCTGAGAGCCAAGAGTCTTCCCACGGTTCCTCCATAGTTTAGATATGGAATAGCAAAGCAAAACCAAGAAGAGGAATCCAAAGTTTCCAGGGTTTACTCACACAAATCAGTCGCTTAGGGATCGGGGATCGTTCTGCTCTCAATTCTCCACCATTTGTTGCAGTGGGGATACTGTAACACGCATATATCAAACCAGGAGTCCCGTGGAAAGGAAATATATATGGACAGACAGATTCTTGATAGCTGTTTCAGAGAGATGTTTATTTCTCCAGCCGCATGGCCAGGGCTCTGCCGAGGAACTGCTACAGTCACGGGACCAAGGGTCCTTCTGCCCGCGCAGGGAACACAAACCAACCAATGGGAACGAGGCTGAGCAGGGGCAGGGAAACCCCGTGCCTGTGCCCTCAGGGCCCCTCTCCCAGGGCTACACGGCAGGGGAGGGACCCCAACAGTTTCCCTGCCAGAGCCACAGACTGTTCCTCTGCCAGATGATGACATACCAATGACAGAGGCGACAAATGAGCTACCTGCTCATCCCCCAGGATCCTGCGTGAACCCACAAGCATTGGAAAGATGGGCTCATCAAGTAGAAGAGGCAATGCATCAAATGAAACCACACTTTGATTGTGCTCTGTCTTCTATGGAAGAAAAGCTCCATCGGAAGCACGAGCCACAACAGGGTCCCACTGAGTCCCGAAAGGGTGTGGCCCAGACAGCCCTGCAGCTACAGGAATGGGCTCAAGTAGAGCCCTCCGCTCCACCTCCTGACTTTGATAACGTACCACCTCCACCCTATGCCACGGGCGCTCCCACTGCTTCTCAATTGGGACAGAGGTGGTCTGGAATTATAAAAGATGCTATCCTGGAGGGAGACTGGGAAGTGGCAGGGCAAATTGCCTGCCCCGTCATATTCCAGAATGGTGAATGACGATATGAGCAGCATTGCTGGAAAATTTTACAACAAGCCAAGAAGTCTGTAACAGATCATGGAATAAAATCTGAGGCCACCCACATGGCCTTGGATTGGATTTTTACAGCAGATACCAGCTCTCCTATAGACAGCACTAACCTGGCAAGGCTTCTGTTGACACCTTCCCAGTTCCTTCACTGGGAGCGAGAGTGGAAAAGACTAGCACAGATGGAGGGCAATTGTCCGCAACAGCAGAATGAACCTCTATACAGTATTAACCCAGACATGTTGACCGGGTCTGGAGTATATGGACGTTTACAAGTGCAGCTTCAATACCCATTGCTCGTACATCATCTGTCAGCGTAGCTTGCCTGCCAAGCCTTCAACGCAGTACCTGATTCCCGGCCTCAACCCAGCTTCGCCACCATCCGACAAGGCCATTCTGAAGGATACTCACATTTCATCGATAGGCTTTGGCAAGCTCTGGCCAGCCAATCAGACATGACAGAGGACGCAAAGCAGAGTATGTTTAAGTTGTTGGCCTTTGAAGGAGCCAATCCAAATATGAAACGTGTCCTCGCCACCCTTCCAAGGGGTGTGGAAGTAAGTGATATGCTCGAGCTAGCCAATCGAACAGTACAACAACAACAAGGACAAGTTATGGCCAGTATGGTAGCAGAGGCCATAAAACCTGCTACGAAGCTCCTGGCCGCTGCAGTTACAAAGATGGGCATTAAATCACAAGGAGAAGAGTCAGGAACTTGCTTTCACTGTGGCCAAAAAGGACATTTTCGTTGCATTTGCAAGGTGGCTGTATGGTGTGACCAATGCCAAAAGGATATCCATTCTACAACCGTATGCAAGAGGTCAAAAAACAGGAAATCCAGTGTGAGGCCTTACCACGCTCCGACACAAGTAGTCGGCCAGGCATCAGTGTCCAAGACCTTCCCCCCCCCCACCACCAGGGGAAGCCTGGGAGTCGATTTGGCAGCAGCAGTGAATATCACCTTAAAGGACAGCACTGTCCACAAAATTCCCACAGGTGTTTTTGGCCCCGTGGTAGAAGTGGACAGTTCATTTGGAGCATTGCTATTAGGGAGATCATCAACAGGACTTGCTGTACTAATAGTCTTACCAGGGGTCATTGATACTGATTACACTGGAGAAATTATTATTTGCGCTTATACCTTGTTTCCCCCTCTTACCATTAAAGCGGGACAACGGATTGCTCAGCTCATGTTTATAGACAAGCCCACAGGAGAAGAAATTCATACTCATCCTTATCGCAAAGACCGTGGCTTTGGGTCCACTGGGGAAACAGTCGTCAATTTTGTACAGCAAATGAAACTTCGGCCCATGGTCACTATTACCATGTTAAATGACACCGAGGCACATCAAATTACTGCAATGATGGATACAGGCGCTGATGTTACAATCATCAGCAGAGACAAGTGGCCTCGACGGTGGTCTCTATGCCCTGCAATTGATGCAGTACAAGGTGTAGGGGGAGGAACCACCCCCATGCGCAGTTTGCAAGCAATAAAATAAAGCTGGCAGAAGGGCAAGAATTACTCTTTGCCCATATGTCATGACCCTTCCAGGGGGCTTGGGAGGTCTCATCGGACGAGACAT